>NC_045718.1:26886872-27166872 GCF_009834535.1 Camelus ferus
TGGCTTTGGCTGCGGGGAGATAAGAGCATTTTATAATTAGTAAATGTGCCATTTAAAAAAGAACTTTTTCCCCCTCCATCCTTAAGGACATCCACCTCCAACTGTTAAAGCTTGGAATATAGAGCATTTTTGCAAATTAGAATTTCCCCGAGAAAGCCATAATTGATAAATACAGATTTCATAGAAGAGCCAATTAGATATTTTTGTTCTGATATAGATAAAATTTATGAATGAAATTTCTTCATGGGAGTTTTGTGGGAACTAAAGGTCAGATTCTTGGAAATAAAAATACACTTTGCATTTAAACCAAAATTTGTTGTCAAATTAGAGGGCTATTTGTTTCTGAAATATGGTGAATATTTCCCAATTATATGAAATTTCCTGCAGAATCACACTTGAAGACATGATACAGAATTGGAAACCTGTCTACAGAACAGGTTGGGATAAGAAAAAAATGCTGGAATACATAATACGGAGAAATCATGATATTGCCACTTTCAAATACCAATGGGATTTGGCTCTAATTTCATCTAAAATGCTATAATTTGGGCTCAAATTAAAAATACAATATAGTATAATCTTTTGGGCAAAGACATTTAATATCAGAAAAAAGTTGGAAGCAACTTGTTTGTTAGTGGCTGGAAATCACTGTTTTCTTCTAATTTTTTTTTTGTAACAAAATTCTGTTCATATTATAGGAAAGCCAAAACTATCACCTAACTATAAAATAATAAAAACAAAGGTTTAAGAAGTGGGCTCTCAAATCTATATGCATAGTCTCTTAAACCCAATAGATGCTTGATAAATTCTTGTTGAATAAATGAATTTATGGTCTCAGAAATATCAATATTGAGAACTTCTAAAAAAAATCAATAATTACCCTCCACTTTAATGAATAATTTTCTAGTAGGAAGAAACAAGGTAATCAGGTCTTGGTTCTCCTTCAAGCCTCAAACTTGACACACACATTTTAGTCAACTTCTCCCCAAGGGAAATTGTAGATGAGAAAGATTAGTTGGATGTCATCTACTCTATGTCCCCAAGTAAATCCAAAATTCTTTAGGATTTCCAATTTATCTTGAACTAAAATCAGCAAAATAAATCAGCTTCTATTCATGATCAATGCAATGCAGTGAATGTCTTATATGTGTTTTGAGACTTTGGGGAAACCACTACAATAAGGGTTAATTATTTCTCACTGTATGTCAAGTTCTTGACCATTAAAAACATGCTGTTTTTGTTTCCAGATGGCTCTGCATATTGTCCCTATATTTAATTAAAAAAAACTGTTTAGTGTTATTTAAATATTTGATTTCAAGTTCTCCTTTACTTCTACTCTGTTCTAACCTCATCCTGAACCTAATTAAACTATTCTTATTATTCAGAACTTTGATTCTATCACTTAACTTTAGTTCATTTTTTGACTGAGATGACTTCTGCTTAAAACAGATAAAATACCTTAATTTGTTAACAGTACTTTTGTGACATAGAGCAACTAAGAGATAGAAGGGGACATAGAGGGCTTCCTGTTCTCTCCAGGCACAAAAATGATTAACAGATGAATCGGTTTCAATGAACAGGCTGGAAATGTCCATCCTGTACCTTTTCACTTGTTCTGAAATACCGTTTTGTGGCTGAAACTCAGATGAACATTACTTCTAATCAACAAATGCCTTAAAAAAAACCGATCAGTTTATTTTCATTTCATTGGAAATTTGTTAGGGAAGTAACAAATAGGGGTATTTCCAAGCCTTGACATTTGATGGGTCGGCAAAAGTTTCTCTGAAAGATGAGGATGAGAGTGAGTCATCCTTTGAGCCTCTGCCTTCCTCAGGAATTAAATGAAAATTAAACATGAAAGATGCAATCTGCTGCAGCAATGTGATTCCTCTAGCATTGTCCCAGCCACTATCTATTTCTAAGCACATTGAACTTTCCAATTTATTGGCGTCTCATCTTATGTAAATATCCTTTTCCTTCTCTAGCTCCAAGACATCAGGATGTGCTTTCATTCCACCCTTCAAACAGTTGCTCCACATTCTGCCTCTCCGCTGTCCCCAGGGCAGCTTCTTTTCTCTGCACATGGCAACCTGGGATATATCTTTTCCCTAGGCTTAAAAAATATCTGTTACGCTGGAGAAGTGGTGAACAAAAATACAGCATAGCCATCGGAAATAAAACCATTTGTAAATGTTAAACAAAAATTCAAGGGAAAATGATATATTAGTGTCAAGAAGCGAGGACATTTTCTATTAGGACATCATCTGCTTCCACCTCCCTGCAGTCTCCTGATGCCTCAGCTACAAGTCCCTAACTAGACCCCAGCCTCAGTTCTTCTTTGGCTTCATGAGCATCAACTTGTGCGTTGAGTCCACACCAAGCTTGCTTGTGAGAAGAGCATGCTTTCCCTTCCTAGCCCCAACCCAAGAGGCTGTGTGCTGACGATCCGGATGCAATGACATAACTATAACATGACCCACTCCTGTTGGTCTGTTAGAAGCGGGAAAAGAGAGACAGAGAGGCAGGTACAAATTAGGTGGAATTTTTTTGAAGGGGGAAACAAAAGTAGGTCTCCATGGAGACTGTTAGGCTATTGTTTCATTACAGTTTAGAAGTGAGCTTATTTTTTGTGATTTGTGGTTCAGAACTTGCAAGGCAATCAAGACATAAGCTATAACCTATTCTCCAAAACTATTGTACTAGTATCTATCATTCTGTTATGTAAATTAATAATTAATTGAAGCCTAGATACATTTACTTTTTTAAAAATATTTTCATATGAGAAAATTTAAACCATACAGAAGAAATAAATAGACTAGAATACTGAGTTCTCAGGTTTCCATTACCGAGACTTAATGATGATTAACATTTTGCCAATTTTGTTTCATCTTTCCCCCACCATCCACTCACACACTTTCCCACTCTCCCTTTCCTGGAGTATTTTAAAGAAAATTCAAAATGTTATTTCACCTTAAAATATGTCAATATTCATTCCTAGCAAATAAGGGCAATTTTATAAACGCAATGACCAAAAATAACTATTTCTTCAATATCATCTAATTCCTAATCTATCTTCAGAGTCCCCTGCTATCTCGAGGGTGTGTTTATGTAGTTTGCTTGAATCAGGATCCAAACAAGGTCCTAATTATATCTTTTAAGTTTATTTCATTCTCTCCTTTCCATTTCACTGATTAGTGGGATAAACCAGGTCATTTGTCCTTAGAATGTCTTACATTGTGAGTCTGACCACGGTATCTTCTATCCCAGTGTTTCCTGTAAACCTGTGTTTAGAGCTCTAGGCTTGATCGGACTCAGGTTAGAGTTTTGGGAGCATTTCATAGTTGGCGCTGTGTCATTACTTCCTATTGCATCATGTTATGGGGCATATAATATCTTGTTTTCCCTCTTTTAGTGATGCTAAGACTGATCTGTGAGTTCAAGTGTATGTGCTCTTGATTCTTAAGACGATATTAATCTATTCCCAAGCTTCTTTTCACATATGGATATATCATTATCTTTGTATAATTTCCGGAGAGTCCTTCAATTGTTAACAAAAATTCTTTGATACTCACTTATTAGAGAACTGTTATATCAACCTTCCATGTACACACACACACACACAGAATTTTTCCATAGCTTTACATGTGTTTTACTAGCCTATACATTGTTGGAGGCTAAATCTAAATTATAATATGCTTTGTGCATCCAAATGCACAGGCCATTTCCAGATTAACTAATAGATTAGATCACCGATCAGTTAGCAATTGCAGTAATCAGAGTACATATTTGTAGTCTGGTTAATTTCAGTCATCTTTGCAACCAAAGTGGGTCAACTGTTCATTTATATTTAACTAGTCGATAGGTCCAGTTGTTTCAGGAATGCTGATGACTAAGTTAATTTAACTATCCTATTGTTTGGAAATTTATCATTGTGATTGTCAAATATTTGATAACTCCAATGTGGTAGATATTACATGACTTGCTTTTTTTTCTCACATCATTGAGAAAGAAATGGAATAAATGGAAATATAGCAAAATATTTAGAAGTACTTAAATGAGAGAATATTCCAAAATACCAGCATTCAGATTGAAAGCCTATGAAAAACTGCATACTAAATTTGATTGTTTTTAATAGATTGTTACAGAATAAATACAATCGGAGTTATATACAATCATGTATTTAACAAACATTTCAAATGTTTTAAAATTATTCATTATTTTCAATTTCTTGGTCTGCTTGAAAATGAAAGTGTTGATATCACTGGTCTAGAATTAATGAATATAAAATAGTAACTATAAACACTCTTAAACAATAAAACATTCTAGTTTTTGTGAAACCTTAATTAAGAAAACATCTTAGTTCTGTACAAAGTTTGAGGTTTTACTTCCTCTATTTCATTTGATCATTACTACAACCCTGTAGGGGAGGATATTTGAACAGAGAAGAAAGCTGATATGGATGGAGAGAGATCAAATGTCTTAAGCAGGGCCACACAACCAATAAAGGACAAAGCCAGTAATTAGGATCACTACTAAATCCAATTTGGACTTACTGCATTCTGCTCTAGAGAGAAAATATTTAACTTACTTTCACCTGTGGAGCTACAGTTACTCTGAAGTCCAGGCCTGTGCCAAGTGTTGTGGAAGCTTCCAGTTTGAGCTCTACCAGCTTCAGGGGTCCCATAAGTTTTGGTGTCAGAAACTTCCACGATCTGTTTTCTGTTAACCTGACAGTGAACATTTGATTACCTTCATAATTCCCATCTCTCATGGGCATCTCCCATCTAAAACCCTTTTCCTCCTTTTTTCACTCACAGGAAGCCGGATTTTATGTGGTTTCCTCTTCCTTTTCTTTCTTTTATGAGAACAGAAAAAAGTTGGAGAGGAATAAGTTACAACACTTTTGTCCAATATTCATGAGATCTTCTAGTGAGGTATCTTCCCCCTCAACCTTCAACCCATTTTGTTTTAGTTCATTTCCTTCTTTTTTCCTGGTGAATATCCAACCTATATCAGGAAAAATGTCTTTATTAAGCTTCACTAGTTTTTGACATGAGTTCTTCCACTGACTCAATTAGAAAAAAAAAACATTTAAATTAGAAACCATTCCAATTAATTTCATATTTAAATAGAGACACTTTTTTTTTCTTATGATGTTTTTATAAGACTATGACCATTAAAGGTGAGAAATAGTACTTTCTCATTGATTAGTATCCTATTTTGGGGTCTTTTCACTGGTTATGGAGAAGGTATATTGTGCTTTTGAGACAATTGCTAAAGTAAAATTAGGGAAATTTCAAGAATCGAGAATTACTGAGCCCAAAGAAGACACCCTGCCAGACTATCTCTTCAAAGCTCTGTGGTTTATAATCATTGTAAAAAAGATCTGGCCAGTCTTTATATCCACATTTTGAAAAGTGAAATATATTTAAATTATAACAAAAATAATCAAAGATGTAAGGAAAGAACTTAAGAGTAATTGTTTAAATATCAGAGCATAACTGTAAGAAACTCTTGGAATCTTTAAGAACAACAAAAATGAACACCAATCATCGGACTTTGTTTACTAGAAGACCAGGAGATGAGCTGGAGGCTTGCTGGAAAACCTGGTCTGATCGGTGCAGCCACTATGGAGGACAGTATGGAGGTTCCTTAAAAAACTAAAAATAGACTTACCATACGATCCAGCAATCCCACTCCTGGGCATATATCTGGAGGAAAATATAATTTAAAAAGACACATGCACCCCAGTGTTCACAGCAGCACTATTTACAATAGCTAAGACATGGAAACAACCCAAATGTCCATCAACAGATGACTGAATAAAGAAGCTGTGTGTGTGAGTGTGTGTGTGTGTGTGTGTGTGTGTGTGTGTGTGTGTGTGTGTATAATAGAATACCACTCTGCCATAAAAAAGAATAAAATAATGCCATTTACAGCCACGTGGATAGACCTGGAGATTGTCATTCTAAGTGAAGTAAGCCATAAAAAGAAAGAAAAATACCATATGATATCACTTGTATGTGGAATCTTAAAAAAAAGGACACAAATGAACTTATCTATAAAACAGAAACAGACTCACAGACATAGAAAAAAAACTTATGGTTACCAAGGGGTAGAGGGGGTAGGAACGAATAAACTAGGAATTTGAAATTTTCACCTCTTTGGCAGTAATGGAGATGTTATCTATCTTGATTGTGGTGATGGTTTCACTGTGTATCAAAATTTATCTAATTGTACATCTGAAATATGTGTAGTTTACTGTACAGGAATAATACCGCAATAAAGGTGTTTAAAAAAATAACCAGGTCTGCAGTCTGCATTTTCACCTCCTTGAACCTAGGAGAGTCTTTGCTTTTCAGAGTCCTGCTGATTAGGTCTCCTCCCATAATAGAGCTGAGATCTATTTTTTTTAATCATCTGACTCTAAACTCGGGCCATTTCTTCTTTCCTTTTCCTCCTCTCAACCTCCATCTTTACAATAACAGACTGCATTCAGTAATTGCTGTCTTTTGTAATTGTTCTAGTTCCAAATTGGCTGATTAGGGGAGAGACCCAGCTGTCCATCAAAATGGTGCAAAGTGACTGAAGCAGCCGTCCCTGAGCTGGAGAAAGTTAATTGCACTTTCTGAGGCTCTCCCAGTAGGAGAGGGCTGGGAAGGGAATCCCTGCTAGTACTGTTTTTTTCTGAGCATGTCCATTTGTAACCTGGAAAAAAAATGTAGTAAACAGCATGTTAATTAGATTTACAGATGAAATTAAATCAAGAAGCACTGGAAACACCAGGGAATAAAGAAAAATGCTACACAGGGTTTCTGAGGTTAAAAATATGGAAAAGATCAAACAAAATGAGAATTAAGGCAGATAGGTGTAGCCCCAGTGCTTTGGAGGGAAAAAACAAGCTATAAAAGTAAGCAGCAAGAGGGAAATATCCAGAAAGCAGTAATGCCAGAGAGACCAAGAGAGAGTGGACAACAAATTAGACGTGTTTGCAATATGCCAGAGAAGCTAATGTGATTTGGGGCTGTATGTGTAGAGACTTCACATCATGAGGGAGAGGTGGAGTAATTTAGTGCATTTGGCAGAAACATACCTGGAATATTGCATTCAGGTCTGTGTATCCTGGGAGCAGACAGATATAGAGGAACTAGAGGGAAATCAGCATAAAGCAACAGCAGTGATCAACAAGCAACAGGCTGATTTATGAGAAAAATGGACTGGGTGATTTGGCTTAAAAGAAAACAAGAATGGAGCATTTAAACTTAAGGGTATTTTCCTGATTTTTACCTATGAGTTAAGAATTACTAAAGGGTAACTAGCATGAATGTATATACTGTAGTTCAAAAATGCAGGACTGACATTTACAAGAAGGAAAGCTTCCTGGGAATAACAGCTATGATATTATTAAAATATCTTTTTTAGGAGAGTAAAAGGAGGGCCAGGGCTGGAAAAATATGACTTACGTTGTTATCATACTTTTCATTCCAAAGCTATTAGATTTACCCTGGCCATGACCCTTCAACACTGAAGAATTAAGTGGAACTGTTCATCTGTCAGAACCCCAGAAATCTCCCCGGATGCCTGTTTCTCTGCAAAGTTCCACTCAGAGGTGATCGTTTTTAAATTTAGTTTTAGTATACTCCCTGTATAAGTGCTTGTGGCAGATGGCTTATCTTTTCCACCCTTCGGGGTGCTCCGGTACGTGCAAAGGCAGTGACCGAAAGCAACAGTTGATCTACCATATTCTCTATGCGTAGCTGGAGGCTGTCACTTTGTCTGATGATTGGCTTCTGAAGGCAAAGGAAGGATGAATCTAATTTTTAAAAAATCTCAAAATGATAGCTGGAGAAGCAGCATTTTGCACTAGCTAATGAGGCTAATTTGTTCTTAAAATACAAGTTACTGTGCTTCCTAAATTAAAATTCACTTCTGATGTAAATACAGAAGATATAAATACAGAGAAGAGATGTATGCTGTATTTTTTATTTTGCAATTTGGAGCCCATTCTAAGAGGAACTGTTAGAAAAGGGATTTTATTCTCTAAATTTGGGGAGATCTTTACTTCCTGGCTTCAAATACATGGAAGGACAATGAATAGCATTACTTTTACAAAAAAGAGAAGAAGGTGGGATGACTTCTTCTTGGCTAGAGTTTGTAAAATGCATTGTCTTGGAGATTATTTCCTGAATCCTTACGATTTTTAAGTTTCTTATTTGGAAAATGAACATGGGGAATGTATCGCTTCCTAAGTAAGCAAATGTTAACCTTTATTAACATTTAGTTATTTAATTAAATCTGTGAGTGAGGACATTCTTATTCCTAAATCAAGGAGTTTCCCTTCTTCTGTTCACTGTGGTGAGGAAGTGATTTGTTCTCATGTGGTCTTGCTGTTGAAGGTTTTCTTATTCTTTTCATTCTGAATGTTACAGAGAGCAGAGCAGAACCTTCAATAAATTAAAGCAAACAATGAAAGGAAAGACCTTAAAAATAAATGACATTAATTTTCTAAATACTGTTTGATTAGCTATTTAAAATAGCAGTTTGTACCACATTCGACAAAAAAATAGATGCTGTCTTAATGGTGCAATAACAGTTAATGCATAAACTAACAAATTACACAGAGCAATTATCTAAGGCATCGTTTAATACCTAGTTTATCTAAGGGGTTTCTGCTACCTTTCTACTCCAGTTTTTGCTTCTGAACATTGGATTTTTTGGCACATAACTGAGGAATTAGCTGCCCTTGTCTCATCCGATTTTAAGTTCAGATTCTGGAACCAGGAAAAATCTATATTATTTATACTACTTAATTTATGAATTATGTCTGGGATTTTGAATGTGTCTGTAACAGATAAACTGCCCTATCTGATACCAATGATTTGCTTTAAAACAATTAAAACTGTTACTCAAAGGAACTTAAATTGCTGTTAACTGACCAATCTTTGCCTTCATAACAGACCAGATGCAAGGCACCACAGCTTTAAGAATATGAGCACTCAGTAAAGATTTATTTTTTTCCCTTTCCATCCAGATTTGGCAATGTTTCTCTAAAACTTGCTTCCTTCCTATGCTTTTTCTTCTTTACTTTAGCACTGTTGAAAATTTTGGTGTAGCAAATGGTTGTGAAAGTTGGAGGAAGAGTTTGCCAGATCAAAGGAAGGAAAGATCTTCGTGTGGTTCCTGGCATGCAGTACAAGTCGCTAACATGCCAGACATGTTTTCACCACCAAATGCAAACTCTTTACCATGGCCCCCAAGGCCCTGCCTGATATGGTTGCTTTCTACACCTCCAGCTGTGTGCTGTACCACTCTCCTCCTACTTCAGCCACACTGGAACGCTTTCTCTGACTTGAAGAGCATGCTCTTTTCTGCCCCAGGGACTTTGCACTTGCTGTCCCTTCACCCTGGAAGACTATTCCCCTGACACTTAAGTGTCTGGCTCTCTCTTCTTTTAGGTCTCAAATGTCACTGCTTCCTAAAGGACTTCCCCACGTCCTCTAGCTTAAATAGCCCTGTGCTGCCGCCTTTTCTATAACCTACTCTCTGTCCTATTGCCCAGATCTCCCTGCCCCCTTTCCTTCCTCGTCCTCTACCTCTTCCTCCTTTTTCTCCATAGTACTTTACCCACAGTGTCTTGATTGTTTAGTGACTGTCTATTGGCTGTTTCCTCTCCTAGAATGCATGTTCCATGAGAGCAAAGCATGAGAGCAGTGCTGAGAACAATACTTGGCCCATAAAGATGGGCCAATAATTCTTAAATATTGGATAAGATTTTACAGAAACATCTCATTACACATTTTCCAAACATTTCTACTTGTATAAATGGAGGAGGAAAGAGATATTAAAAATAATTGTCTTAGAATACACTCAGTCATGTTTCTTAACTACAGCTGCACCACACTATCAGGACATAATAAATGCTGCCAACTTCAGCAAGCTCAGCTGAATATGTATGTGGATACTAAGGTACCATCATCAGAAAAGCAACAAATCAATAGGTTGAATTCTTGTAGATGCAAAGGAAATTGGAAGGCTGACAAAAGGATACAGGCCAGAAGGTCCTTGTGGTCAAGATCTCAGGATCTTTCATTTCAGTGATTCTTCTGGATCTTCGAAAAATATTGTAGAACATAGAACAGATCCACAGCCCATGAAATAGGCTGAATAAAATGGAATATGATCACGATGGATTCCAGGGAAAGGCCAGTGGGAAGGATGTGAAATTGGTTCTGTTCTCAACTGAAGAGAGTTACCAGCACAAGGCATGTGGCATTGCCCCTTCCCATTTCCAAATAACAGAAGCCTGAAATGAGGAATACACCCATGGATACAAAGGAAAGTATCCAGGCCTGCTTCAAGGGCATATCAAACAGAAAACAAAAGCTCAACTTCCCAGGTACTTGTAAGGACTCCTGATCAGCCATGCTGTGGTTCTAGGGGAAGCAAGGAAATCTCTCCATGGGTCATTGCCACAGTGCACAGGGACAATCTGCCTACGAGGCAACAATAACTAAACACCCTTTCTAAGCAGCAGGTATCATCTAAGTGCTGTGTATTTACTAACTTATTAAATCTCCACCACAATGCTGTGAAATATATACTGTCATTCTTCCCATTTTTATAGATGAGGAGACCAAGACACGGAAAAGGGAAGCAGTTTGCCTGAAATTAATCATCTAGTAAGCGGCAAAGCCATGTTTGAACTTGGACAGGTTGGCTCCAGGGCCCATGGAGACTGAGAACTCTCAAGCTCTCTGATCTGAGGTCTTGGTTTTGAGGAGGGATTTTTTTTTTTTTTTTTTTTTTTTTGCATCCCTCTCAGGTATCTCCTCTTATCCCAGTAAGCTGGAAAGCCAGAGTCAGACATTAAAGACTAACTGAAGGCTAATGGTACCTTATGATGCCTGAGAAACATGATAGCAAGAATGTGTAGTGACCCAGCTGTACTCAGCCTCCTCCAAAGGGGTTTGATGGGCAGGAGGCCCGCTTCCTTCTGCAAGTGCCACCACGTTATGGGTAAGGAAGAACGGAGAGCATTTATGACTTTTTGACCAGGGCCCACTCGGCTTTCTCCTTTGCTGCACTCCAAATGATGCTTGATGTGGCACTTGTCCGGCAGGGCCTGCACCAACCGGGAGAGGCAGCATAGCAGAGTGGAAAGGACTTGGACCCTGGCAGAGGCAGTCCTGACTTTAAATCCAGGCTCTGCCACTTTTCAGCTGCATGACGGCTGGCAAGTTATTTAACCTCTCTAGGCCTCTGTTTTCTCATCCACAAGAGGAGCTTAGTAATATTCACTTTCCAGAGCTATTGTGAACCTAATGAATGAATTAAAACCTGAGAAAATGTCTAGCACATGGAAGTCACTCAATAAACGCTAGCTATCTCTCCCAAAACCAGACCAAATCCTTACCTGTAGACTTTTGCAATTAAGTTTCAGATCTTTCATGATGGCCAAGTGAGTTTCTCAGCAGGGGCTATGGAACACACCAAATTAGTTTTACTTTTTCTGTTATATGTGATAGAAATGGAGAGCATTGAGCACAACTTGAATTCTAAGTCCTGGAAGTTCACACCAGTTTTATTATTGAAGGTAGAGACCTACGTTTGATGGTAGAGGGATTTGATGAGAAGCGATGAAAAGCAATGTTTACCCTGCTGGCAGCAGGAGAGTTAAGGCAATTAAACTGGATTTTACCCCTTCAGAGTCCAACACTTGTTCCTCTAAGTACAGTGAGTTACAGAGATAGCACATCATGTACCAATAATGAAAATAACTCTGTGAACAGCACAGAAGTAAGTTGGGGCTACTTCCACCCACACAGAGATGAATTTTATGTGCAGAAGCCCAGTAGAATATAAATGAACTGCTGTATGTGAGAAAGAAGAAACAAAAGGCTGAGACTCTAGAATATATCTCAAGAAGAAGCCTGCATTCGTTTCCTCTATCTCCGCAAAGTAAGATCGTGGACACAGACTTCCCTTCTTGCAGGGATATAGCTGGTTGTAATAAAATGTCATGCACAGTGTGAGGGAGAGCTTGCATTTGGAGGCACTCGGTCTCAAGAGCCCCTGGTTCTCATCACAAACTCTCTAGATGCTCTTCTATGTGCCTTTATTCAGGGTATGCTTTACTGGCAGCAGGTGTCTGTTCACTTTGATAAATGTCAGCTTCTTAACATTCACTTTGGAGAGGGAAGGGTGACAGGCACCATCCTGCCCTTGCTGAACTGAAGGCCTTTCCACAGTGCATGCAGGAGGGCAAGCGGTGTACTCATGTTAGAGCCGTGTGGCTGGAGCTGGCCCGGTCTGCTCTCCTCTTGTCAGTGAAGGGCGACTCGGCATCAGCAGACATGCTCCAGATGTCCTGCCATCACCTGACTGATGCAGACTCTAGGGAGCCCCCAGCCTCTCAAGATGCACAAGGAGACAGGAAGCCCAAGGCTTCCGAGTGGTGCCCGAGGGGCTTCTGAAGTGCACTAATGCACTAATTGAGTGTTACTGTTCTGCTGTCTGTCATGCTGCTTCCACCCCTGCCCATTTCTTAGTTGCTTGCTTTCTGAAGCCTCACTTAATCAAATATACCACTCAAGTGAGTGTTGTATCACAAAACATGCCAAGGCGCTGTCCAAGGTACCACACCCTACAGTTAGTTACTGCAAATTGCTGTTTACTACTACAGGGTATGCTCCATTTCTGCTTCTGTGAGATCTCCTCCTTACAAATATAAAGGGTAATTTGGTTACAGAATCAAGTGATTAAATAATAATTTTTGAGGGTTTTGAGATAAAATGAGATTTTGTGACTTTCCATGGGACTATCTTCTCAACATTTATTAAAACTTTAAGAGAAGCATCAAATTGAGATGTGTCCAACTAAATCCTTCCTAATAAATCAGTAATTACTGATTTATTATCTGCTCTGTCACAGCACTCTTATAAGTGTTGAGAAGGACTTAGAAATGTTTAGACATGATTCAAACTTTCAGGAAGCTTGCAATCAATCTCGTTAAGAAGCTATAATAAATAATGTACACGTGTGAAACAATCCAAGAAGTAATACAATTAAGTGGTAAATTTTTAAAGAAACAATTACAAAAATGCCTTATTTTTAAGCTCTTTAGACTTAAACATGGCCTTGGTTAAAATAAATTCATATTTTCCCCAAATTTTTTGATGTGATAAATATACATATAAAATTTACCATTTTAAGAATAAATTTCTGTGACATAGTAGTAAGTTTTGTAGCACAGATTATAATGTGCAGCGACATTGGGAAAGATGGAAGATCAGAGAAGTCTGACACTTTCAAGTAGATATAACTCAAGCTCTTGTTCAAAAGAAGTGTCTAGGGCTAGGATAAATAGAGGGGAAAAGTAAAAATACGTCTGTGGCACACCAGCAAGATTTACCTGAATGTCCACATGTAGGTTGTAATATATGTAAAATATTTATTCTTATCTTTTGTGGTTGCTTGAATGTGACATTATAAGTTATAAATTAATAGTTCTGATAAATGTGGAATTTTAGAGTCAAAAACCTTTTTTAAAATAAGTTAAGAACTTGAGGATCATTTTGCAATTGAATTACATCTTTTGTTTGAAAACATTCAATAAAAAAATTTCCCCAAAGGCTAAGTCTCAAGGAATAGCTCATTATATATTGCTGTTCATAAAAATAAATGGCCAGTAAAGGTGACCATTGCTATATCATCTATTTGCAATTGGCATGGCTGCCTGAAATTTCTGATTTTTTCCAAACCAAAATTTTCTAAGGGATTTGTCTTTCTAACAGCAGAGATTACCTGTTGACAAATATACCATGACACATCAGAAGGTATTAAATGTCAACACACTATGGAAAATGTAAAGCAAACACAATGGAACAGAAATAAAAACAAATTTCATGGCCATATTAAGACCTTCTGATCAGAGTTTATTGTAAAGTGTGTCGGGTTCAAGTACAAAGAAAGAATCAAAACACCTAGGTTCTAGTCCAGGTTCTGGCACTATCACGGTGACAAAGAAATGCTAGTGAGCTTCAGTCTCCTCATTGGGGCTGACCGTCTGAACAGCACACCTTCTCCCTTAAATGTCTGGTGAAAATTATATAAACAGGAGACAATGCCTGTTCTTCCTAATTTGTATGATTTTGCTAAGTATCAAAATGGATCATGGTATGATAATAAGATGGAAGATGTTATTAATACAGAAGCCATCCCAAGTGAATGGCACAGATGGTTACAACCAAGAGTGTGTTGAGTTAAATTTGAGGCACACTTTGATTACAGAGGTGAAAACTGGGCTCTCAGTGTTAATTCTGGGCATGATTAAAAACCTTCTACCATATGACTTTGGACTTGTTTTTGTATCTCCTAGAAAGCTTGTTTATATGTGTGTTTTAGCCATGGTCCTCCTATTATCTTTCTCTGTGCAAGGCCCCTTAGGTGGCATTTGCATTGAGTGGAATGATTTTTGTTTTCAAAGAGGGAAATTTTATAAATTGTGCTTCACTTTTATTTCAGCTTGAGCTGTTTTCTCCTGGGAAAACAGCTTTTTGCTTGGCAAAAATGGATGTGAAGCATTGGCGAAAACGAAAGGCCGTTTTTATTGCAAAGAAAACTGCCTTTTGCTTTTGCCAAAAAAAGCAAAACATATGAGACAAAACCACAAATATTTCCCTGTTTGCAAACCCTGTGAAAACGTGATTTTTCACCAGTGGTGAGAACATTTTTCCCACACCACTCTTCCCGTTTCTAAAAATTAGGGTTTCAATGGTGAAAGTCATAATTTACACCTACAGCACCTCATGACTATAATCAAATATCATGAATATTGTTATTAAATATATTGAAGATATATTCCATCAAGTGAAATATTGGAGGACATACAGCCCTTACCCAGTGAGATTAGGTTCTGAGCAACAGGGGACCATTGATGCTGAGCAAGAAGTCTTGAAAAGGGAAAGTATTTGGGCTGAATTTGGATTCAATGTAGAGGATGTAACTGAATGAATAAAGACTTAGGAGAACAGCAGTGAAAGAGAAGACAAGTGTGGTAATGATATCATGTGGCCGAAAGAGCACTGAAATAGCATCAGGAAAACCGGATGCCAGTCCTGAGCACACGGGTAACTGGCTGTGCAACCTTTATCAACTCAGTCTGCTGGGCTCTCAGACTCCACTTGTGAAAATGATAGAATTCAATGAAATGACCAGATTCCTTTCAGATCTACATGTTTGCCAAAACCAGACTGGAAGTGCATTTGTAAAATATAAAAATTGTCAATATCAAGGAATTTCCATTAATTGACTCTTGATTCCTAAATAACCGATGAAACCAGGTGTCTTTGTGGTGTCTTTAATGATTTATGTGAAGATATTCACGTAACAAAGTTAATTGGGAATTTCTTTGTGTTCATGGCTGCCCCTAATCTGCTTTTCCTCATGTCTACACTAAGTCCTTCCTATGGTAATTAAGCTAATTTTTTCTCATTTTCCACAATGAAGTAGTAAGCATTCATTCACCTTTTTAAAATGTTATTAAAATATTTAAAATATTAATACAGGTGAGACTTATTCAAAGCAATAGATTTGCTTAGGGAAGTGGGATGTAAATAAATTTGTGATTTGTGGAATGTTATTTAGAAAAATATTTAGTTTTTTGGAGGGGCTTGATCAAGAGTTTTATTATCATCAAGACATTTCATTAAATCTAGAGTGCTTTGGGTTGTATTCATTTTTTGGAAAAATATTTAGTTTTTAAAACAAATCTATGATGAATGTTTTATCAGCAAGGACTTCTTTTATTAAATAATGACATTTCCCCAAATGAATTTATTTTACACACGATATTTTCATGGATATTGTAGAGAACCCTCAGAAGTTCCTCGCTGTTCCTGACACTTCTCCTTCAGACCTGGATCTTCTGTTTCTCCCTGCCCTAAGAGCTGCCTTTGCTGAATGACAGCTGTGAGTTAGACACTGGGCTGGGCACGGTCATTCCTCATCCCTGTATCAGTTGTTTATTGATTATGACATTGTACCAGACACCACTTAAATATGCTTTCTCATTCATCCCATAGGGCAAGCCCTAGGGACAAGTTATTACTATCCTGTATAACAGGGTGGTCTTCCACAGGGCTTGGGTTGCTCATAAAGTACAGCCACTTGGCCCCCAGAGGCGGTGCATTATCTGAGTCCCCTCCCCTCCACATGCCCATCTATTTGTCTTCTAACCCTCTCAGTAGGATTTTGATGGAATTTCCCCGTGGATGTGATGGGGGGGTGAGGGATCCCAATGTGCCTTCAGCTGCAGAGGGACAAGTCCTACTGGGCAGAGGCTTCTCTAGGAATCATATCCAAAGTGCACAGCTCGCCCACTGCTCCTGGAGCAGCCGCTGGTTCCAAAGCGGTTCCTCTATATCAGTGTATTTGTAAAGGCGGGCTGCTCCTTCCTTGTTACAGTTGATAGAGGAATCTAGCTAACGTGCCAGGGCTCTTTCAATCAAAGTGCTTTCAATCCCCTCATTCTTGCTTTGTGGGGGCTCCGGATGAAGCGCCTGGCTTTTGGGAGAAGCTGTTTCAGCCTCTGCATCCATAGGGGGGCTGTGTGGCGGGACAGGCGTTATCATTGCTCCTTTTTGTTTTTTAAACTTTCCTAATGTTGTTTTTTCATTTATTTAAAAATTACTTTTTAAAGTGTACAATTTAGTGCCTTTTAGTAGATTCACAAGGTTGTGCAACTGTTGCCACTATCTATTCCAAAATATTTTCATCACCCCAAAATAGAAACCCCACATCCTTTAGCAACCACTCCTCACCTCCTCCCTCAGCCCCTGCCAATCACTAAGCTGCTTTCTGTCTCTGTGGATTTTCTTTTTTGGAACATTTCATATTAAAGGAATCATTTAATATGTGGCCTTTTAGACTAGCTTCTTTCATTAAGCATCGTGTTTTCAAGGTTCATCCATGTTATATATATCACATATTAGTACTTTTTAAAAAAAAATTTCATGTCATTGCTTCTTTCTGGATTAATTTTCCTTCTTCAAGTGTATCCCTTAAGAATTCTTGCAAAGAGGTATAAATCTGTGATATAAATTTTCCATAGACCCAGTATGTTTCATAATATCTTCATTTTGTCCTCATATTTAAATAAAAGATTGGCTGAATAGAAATGTTTAGGGTCAAAGCTTCTTATCTTCAGTAATTTAAAGGTAGCTCTTCACTGTTATCTAGAATCCTGGTAGCAGTCTGGTTCCCACTTCTTTTAAGGGGACCTGCTAGTTCTCCCTGTAAGCTTTCAGAATGTTCTCTTTATCTTTGATATTCTTACATTTCACTAGGATGCATCTAACTGTGTTTTTTCCCCACCCTTTTTAGTCTTGTTTAGCACTGGTTGAGACCTTTCAATCTAAACATTCTATCTTTCTCTAATTCTTGGAAATTATTTCTTCAAATATTTTTTCTCGTGTATTTATTTCTCTCCTTTAGAGATCCCTATTATGCAGATAGTGACGTGTTTACTTTTGTTTTCTATACCTCTTAACATTTCTCTGATTCTTTCCTTTCTTGATGCTTTCCTTGAGAGTCCTTTGATTTGATCTTCCAGCTCATTAAATCTTTTCAGCTGTATCCATTCTGAAACGTAATTTACCCATTGAATCCTTTACCTGGAAAATTATATTTTTCTGTGTGCAATATTTTAATAGCTTTATCTGCATAGTCACTTGTTCCTCTCACAAGTGTCCAATATCCTCCCTTATGTTGGGGGTTATTAATTATGCTTATTTTAAATTCTTGTTCTGTCTTTCCCATTACTTTTGCTTCTTCTGGGAAACAGTTGTCTTATTTTTCTCTATGAGTTTGTCTTCTTTTAGGGCTCTCAACTGTGTTGACTACCAATGTTTGCCTTGGAGGAGAGAGAAAACCTTGCTTGTGTTTTCCAGGGTAGTTTAGGTTTGGAGGATGGGGCTTCTCCTCAGGTGAACAGACCCTTGTATTGCACGCTTGCTCAGCCACTCCCTGTTTCCCTACTTTAGCATCATCAGCCCCTCAGGGAATCTCCCATTGCTTCTGTCCCAGGAAAGGTGGTCATGGCTGGGTGACAGGGAGAACTTGGACTCCTGCCAGCCAACCAGCCTGCCTTTCTTCTGTGTTTCCTATTCTGGTGGGCACTGACATTGCCCTCGGGTTACCTGTCCAGTTCCACCTTTTCTAGGTGCAGAGTTAATATTGCTGCATGAAATGATCTTCACAGGCAGATGCAAGGAAGGGAAGGGAAACAAGAGGAAGGACGAGATCCAGTGGCTCTGGCCTTCTCTAACTCCGGACCACACTCCTCCTGTGTTACTTGTTGAGTTCCACTTTATGGCCCTCCCATCTAAGCCTTTCCATATCTTCAACGATGTCTCTATCCAGGATTAGATCCAGGAGAGAGAGTCAGCAGCCCATGCTACTTTGCCATTTTTTCAGTCTTAACGTGTTATCACTTGTCTTTCCAAATATGAAAGAAACATTCATTTGACTTCAAACCAAGGCTACTCCAACAACTGATTGGTAGGGCATTCAGAGTAAAATGTGCAAGCCATTGGATTTTAAGTGTACTTTAATAGCTTTTACATACAAAAAGAGATCATTTCAAAACTCAATGATCTGATTAATATTTCTTCTCAGCAGAAGCCCAGATACTGAGTCCAACCAATAAGTCCACTCTCAGACAGAAAGGATTCAGTTGGCTGGTGTTTGGGTCTCAACTTCTAAATATAGAAAATGAGAAGATGCTTGTAAAGACATCTGCCTGGGCCATTTCCAGCCCTGATTTCAAAGACAATCCATTAATTCTATCATTGGAGAGGGTGGTTTTTGGTGGGGGACTATACTTTGGAATCATTTCTTCATTCAAAAAACATTTATTGATCACCTATACTGTGCCAGCCTCTATGCTAAGAATCTTCACAAGACATTCTTTTATGTGAGTGATAACCAGAGTTTTAAAGTACAAACTGATCATATATCTCATGACATTGAGCATAGATCCTGAAAAAAGAGTCCTACTGTCTTCTTGTTCTATTAAAATTCTGGCCTTTGTTGAAGTTTGGGCTATGTTATCTATGAAGCTTTGTTCAACAACACTTTGATGGTTTAAGAAATACTGTATCAGAGGGATGGCTATTTCTTTAGACTATCCTTTTAGACCCTGATATAGAAGAGTTGGCATCCTGGCCTGCACACATGGAGCTGAGAGCAGAGAATCAGCAGAGGGGCTCCTGGGCAAATTCTGGGGTTGCTGCAGCCCAGATGTGGCACAGTAAATTATCCAAAAAGCTAGTTAAAATGCAGATTCTAGGATCTTTCCAAGAGACACTGAACTAGTTTCTCTAGGGTTGGTGGCCCTGGCATCCAAAAAATTCAGGGCTTTGGCTATGTGTGGGTCTATCCTGTGATTCTAGGGCAAACCAGATCGGAGCTGCCCATGTGGGAAGAAGGAAAGGATGGCTCCAAGCGACAGGCAACACTGGAGGGGCACAGGAGCCATAATAGAGAATTAAAATGTATTCAGAAGACAGCTGGGTTAAGTCCTGAGAAATAAGATTATGTATCAAGATAAATGCATGAGATGATATAACTGTCACCAGGATGGGTTTTGAAAAGGGAGCCAAGACATAGGTGTGGGATGAGTGAAGCAAATTAAGATTCAGAATACTGGAACACAGTAGAACTTAACTTTTAATGAGAACCCTGTGTCTGTTGTCATATATGAAGATCCCTTCAAGATTCCATTGGTGGATAGGGAGATTATTTTGCGAAGTCCTAGGGGGAAGGTGGCATATTCATTTCTCTGTTCATTAATTGATTTAGTTATTTGATCTGTGGCTAGATGTGGCGTATTTGCTACTCAGCAAATATTGAGGGTATCTGTCAGGCACTTTGTGAATGGTAAGACTGGAAAGGTAGGCAGAGACCAAACCATCCAGGGCCAGGTGAAGTTTTGCCTTTATCCTATAAGCACGTGGGAGTCACTGAATGATTTTAGGAAGAGATGTAACACCATCAGATGGCTTGTTGAAAGGCCACTCTACTGCAGTATGGAGGAGAGATTGGAAGGGGACAGGCATGGCTGCAGGCAGGCCAGATGGGAGACTGTCAGTTTCCAGAGGAGAGACAACGGTTTGGACTGGGTGGTGTAGAAGTAACAGGAAATGGACAGATATGAGAGATAGTTAAGAGGCAAAATTGCATTGGTAGGACATGATGCTAGATTGAATATGGGGAGATTTTTAGGGAGAGAGAGGTGCCAGAAATTATGCCTGGATTTCTGGCTTGATCAACTAGATGGATGATGGTGCTATTATTCACTGAGAGGGCGAACAATGGAAGAAGTTAGGCTGTGAATTATGATGCTTATAGTCAAGCTATGTCCTCCCTCTACTTCTGCTTCCGTTTTGCCCCTGATAGACAACTTGGGTTCCCACCTTGTGCCTCTCATTGACCACTTTGGTTACCTCTGAAGAGCACTAACTCATTGCTCAGGGCCCTGCTCTGGAGAAAAAAGTTTGCTAAACTAGTTGATGACCAGTATGGGAAGATCAGGTAAAATAATTGAGAAGGGCCATAAAATTACCGAGCCCCACCCCAGTGATGATGGGAAGAGAAGAACCTGAATGGTTTAGTTTTGAAATTCTTTGATAGGGTTACCAAGCCACTAGCTTCCACCTCTCTGGCTTTGTAAGTAAGTCCCTCCCCTACACGTCTACCAGCGTTGGCTAACAAGCACTGCCTCTTTGGAGTGTCTTTTGCTTTTGTCTCTTCTGACTCCTCTAGATCTTATAAACAGGAAAATTTTGAAAAGGCAGGCAGAAGAGATTATTCAGCCGGACAATGATATTTATTGAGCCCAGTGTGTACGAAACACTATTAAGTTTTTGAAGATGTAAAAAAAATGGCTTCCAAGAAAAGAAAAAGCAGAAGCAAAACATTTTGGTAGTCCATACACTGTACAATCAACTCTTAAAAACTAAGGGAGACTCCTGGGCATATATCCAGAGAAAAATATAATTTGAAAAGACATATGCACCACAATGTTCACAGCAGCACTATTTACAATAGCCAAGATAGCCAAGACATGGAAGCAACCCAAATGTCCATTGACAGATAAATAAATAAAGATGTGATGTGTATACACACACACACACACACACACACACACACACACACACACACACACACTAGAATACTACTCAGCCATAAAAAAGAATAAAATGATGCCATTTGCAGCAACATGGATGGACCTAAAGATCGTCATTCTAAGTGAAGTAAGCCAGAAAGAGAAAGAAAAATACCATATGATATCACTTATACATGGAATCTAAAAAAAAAAAAGACATATATTTACAAAACAGAAACAGACAAACATAGAGAACACACTTATAGTAACCAGGGGATAATGAGGGTGGGAGTTTGAGATTTGCAGATACTAAATACTATATATAACATAGATAAACAACAAGGTCCTACTGTACAGCACAGGGAACTACATTTAATACCTTGTAATAGCCTATAATGAAAAGGAATATGAAAACAAATAAATGTATGTATGTGTATGACTGAAACATGTTGTACACCAGAAATTGACACAACATTGTAAACTGACTATACTTCAATTAAAAAAAAGAATGCAAAAAAAAAGATAGAATGTAAAAGAATAAAGGAGATTTAAAAAGATTAATTTAGACTAAAAATAAATCCTAAAGGAGGTGTGATTGATTACCGAGAGTTTCTATGGACAGGAGCTGGGAGCGCAACAGAAGCAGGGGACTGAACCCCTTGCTTCAGTGGCTTCTTTGTGGGGTGAGTGTCAGCAGGTCCCTTGGAACTATTGGGGAGGATCGGGCTAGAATTTTATAGACTTCAGCTTTACAGACTTTTACTTCTCTTCCTCTCACTCTTTTGCTGGAGAGAATCACTAAAACTCCCACCCGGCGAGAAAGCTGCTGGTGTAAATCACAGACGTTATAAGCACATCGTCCTAGAAAATATACCCTTTGTAGGTAGTTTTAGAGCAAATGGAATTAATTCTCTCTGTTTAGTAGGAGAGTTGATCACACCAAGTATTAAATAGAAAGTAACGTCTAGAGAATTTTACAGTGTAAATTAAGAAGGTAAACCTTCCCCTCACTTTGACACTCAGAAATAAGAAAGGGATCAATCCATACCTGGGGTCTAGTGCCTCAGGATTTTCAGAATACTGTCATAAAACTGTCTGGGGAACACTGTGGGAAATGGGAGTGGCTTAAATACCCTGTCCTGGTTGCCAGCTGTGTGCCTGAGGCCTGTATGGCATGAGCCTCCTAGACACTGAGTAATTCAGTTGTCTCAACAATCCTATTAAAAGGATATTGTATCCCCATTTTTTAAAAAAAAATTTTTAATTTTTAATTATTATGATTATTTTTTATTTTTGAGGAGGGGAGGAAATTAGGTTTATTTATTTATTTTAATGAAAGTACTGGGAATTGAACCTAGGACCTCCTACATGCTAAGCACGTGCTATACCACTGAGCTATACCCTCCCCTCTGTACCCCCCATTTTCACAGAAAAGAATACGAAGGTTCACAGATACTGATCACACAGCCAGGCTAGGACAGAATCAGATCCAAGAGTTCTGTCGGATTCTGTGGTCTGTGATGTCTTCTCCTTTCTGGGTTCCCTTCCCGCTCCTTTGCACGATTTTTTTTTTAACCTGTAGAGAATTACTCAGCCTAAAACTGCATGAGCTGCATAGAGGAGTTTCCACAGCTACCTTCTCCGCCCGAGGCATCAGACACTGAGAGCAGTGGTTCTGAGTGTGGTCCCTGGACCAGCAGCCTTGGCATCACCTAGAACTTGTCAGACACGAACATTCTCAGGCCCCACCCCAGAACTGGTGACTAGGAAACCCCAGGGTGGGGTCCCAGCAATCCGGGTGGTAACAAACCCTCCAGGGGATTCTGAGGAGACCAGTGACTTGGAGGGTTTCCCTGGGGATCTTCACCAGGGCATCTCCAAGAAGTACCCTGGAGTAATTAAGGAAGTGATCAAGAACTCTCCAGGGTTCGGCATTCCATGGGTGGCAGCGCATTTCCTGAGGGACGGCACAGGGACCTCTGGCATGCCTGCGGCGTGCCCCTGGCACCACAGGAAACCCCCACCCTCTGGGGGCTGCCAAGCCCCAAACAGCTGGCCTTGGCTCTCTGGGGCTTATAAACGAGGCTGGCCGGTTCTCCCTCACCATTGCAGGGCAAGACATCGGCCAGCCGGGGCCCTGGTTGTCACCTTCCCTCCATTTTCCAGTCCTCTTCCTGGAGGGGAGACTGCTCTGGCGAGAGTTTGTCCAGGCTGAAGCTGGGGGGACCGGGGCCTCATATTTGGAGGGGCAGTGATCCTACCCCTGGGGAAGCTGCGGACTTGCTGAGGAGCAGGTGGAGAGCCAAAGATGTTGAGCCAGAGGGAAGAACCCCAGCAGATGCCAACCCAGAGGAGGAGGGCAGAAGCGATGTCCCGGCAGCCTGCGCCACAAGGGGCAGAAAGCAGAGAGGGGCTCGTACACACCTGAGACCAGCGTCGTGGGCCAGGAGCCACACATCAGGATCATCTGGGGAAAATGACGGAGGTCAGAGCCCTTCCAAGTTTGTGAAGAATGCTTTGGCTGGCTGACACAGCCAGTCCCTACACCGCGATTTGCAAACCATTGTTGACTTCTCTGGTATGATGAGCGCCCACTCTGTATCAGGGCCAGCAGGGGGCGGGTCACCTGGGATTTGTGTGCATTTTCATTAAAAAGTTACAGCTTGAAACAATTTTTTTATTCATTAGTATATTGGTTTGGCTGTTTTCACATAGATGAGAAAGAGGGCTAAACCAGATAGACGAGTCATTGCTCTTCTACAGAAAAGTCAGAGCTCGGTGGGCATCCGGATTGGTGTGCTGGCTGGAGCCACAATGCTACCCCAAGACCCAGGTCCCTTCTTTCGTGTTGTCTGCCATCCCTCGGGGTGCTGTCCCCATCTGCAGGATCAAAACTGGTTCCCAAGGACCATATGTAGGCCAGGCCTCAGGAAGAGGGGAAAAGGAAGCAGAGTGCTTGTCAGTCAGCTCGGTCTGCTGTAACAAAACACCATGGGCTGGGTGCCTTAAACAACAGACAGTTGTTTCTCTCAGGCTGGAGGCTGGAAGTCGGAGATCAGGATGCCAGGGGATGGGTTCTGCTGAGGGTCCTCTCCTCCTGGCTTGTGGATGGCCATCTTCCTGCTGCATCCTCACATGGTGGAGAGAGGACAGAGCTCTGATCTCTTTCCTCCTTATAAAGGTCCTAATCCTGTCGTGGGGCCCTACCTTCATGGCCTTATCTAAACGTAATTACCTCCCAAAGGTCCCACCTCCTAGTATCATTACCTAGGTTTAGGGCTTCAACAGGTGAATTTGGGTGGGGGTGGGGGGGAAACCGACACTAAAACCACAGCCCAGGGCCAACAGCTTCCTTTTAATAATGTAACCCTGAGGTGGTAGATGTTATTTTCACTCACATCCTATTGGCCAGCATCTGATCATAGGGCCACATCTGTGGCCAGGGAGGTGGGGGAAGTAAAATCTTTTATCTGGGTAGCCATTGCCCCGCTAAAATTTGGGGAGTTTGGTTCTTGAATGGAAAAGCAGAGAACTGATCCTGAGAGTTAATCAGATGTCTTTCCAGAAGGCTGGGCTCACTCTACCTCTCTTCCCCCAGCCAACCCTCTCTATCCTCATGCTGTGTCCACTGTCCTGCCTTCGTATGCATGCCGCCCTCCGGTGTTCATGCCCATGGTCCTAGACATTGGGAAGGTCTCTCAGAAGCTGTGACCAGGTCTGTATCTGCCACACGGGATGTCATATTTTAAGCTGCCTGGGGCTATGCTTCCTTGGGTGGGGGTGGAGGAGTGAGGGTGAAGGTAAGAGCTCGATAAACAGCAGGCGCCTGTGGTCCTGGACTCACTCCTAGTACCTGCTCGCACATCGATTTGAGACACTTCCCTGGATTCTTAAAATAGGGATTCCCAGTTTTGCTTGTTTGTCTCTAGGCTCTCATTGGATCAGTATGTATTTACCTGCATTTTCTACACCATAAACACCTGTGTCACTACATAATAAAATCCAACAACCCTATAGCACCTGACTCATCATATATTCTTACACAGCAAAAATTCTCAAATTTAATGGGCAAATCATTCAACAAGAGTTTTTAGATAGTGGGCTATGGGGCAAGTTTGCGGTTGAATTTCTAGCCTCTAGCATAAAATGGGCAAACAATAAATATTTTCTGAAAGAACGAACAATTAGCCAATGATGAATAAAATTCATTTGGAGATGAAGTAAACTGTCCTAAAAGAGTTCGTTATTCAGTGGGGGAAATGAACCTGCAAACAAGAGCTCATAACATCATTCTGGGAGTGTCTGGCTGCCTGACTCCACTTTCTTGTCCCACCGCACCCCTGGCTTTCCAGTGTGGGAAGGTGTATTGTCCATCTACCGGATCAATCCACTCTTTATGGGTTCACTCCTTACGGGCAAACCACCCTTCACCCTGGAGGTTTCTCAATAGCAGTAGTGCAGACATTCTGGATCTGTAATTCTTTGCTGTCGTTTGCATCGTGGGATGGGTAGCAGCATCCCTGGCCTCTACCCACCTGATGCCTGTTTTACTCTAGTTGCGATGCCTTCCTCCAGTTATGGTAACCAAATATTCCTGCAGGCGTCACCAGATGTCTCCTGGAGGGCGAAACTGCCCTCGACTGAGAAAGACTGGTAAGCCCACCAGCCATCTCTTCTGCAAGGCTCACTGCAGATGCTGACCAAGAACTTGTCCAAGTACTTGACGATGAGTCAGTGCGGTTTCCAGCTCATGCAGGAAGTTGAACTTCTCACTTGGTGAAAATATATGTCTTATTCCTAAACGTTCACAACAGAATGACAACTCTGCCTCCTTCACGTCTGGTTTTAAAGCATATGGTTCTCACTCGAACAAACAATCCCAAATCTCTGCACTAAAGACAGTGATTAGAAATTAATTCAAGAATCAATGAAAACCAGGGGCTGCCAGGATTCGCTTGTAGGCACCTGATCTTTGAGAGGCAGATAAATGACCATGTTTATGTCTGTAGGCACATTGTTATGCACAAATTTACTGCACATCAGAATTAACTGGAGGATTTGTTTAAATGCATGTTTGGCCCCATTTCCAGAGATTCTGATTCAGTAGTTTTGGGATAAAACTCAGGAAGCCACATTTTGTAAAAAAGCCCTTCCAGGTCATCCACAGGCTACACTTTGAGAACTGGTATTTATTCCTCCGAGAACTATTTCTGTGTGAAATTCGACAATCAGAAAGAAAAGCTCTAGGATCATATTATCTCAGCCCCCTTAAGGAATGCCTTTGATATGTCACAACTTAAGGCTGTCTGTTCAGACTTTCTAATAAACGTGGTTGAAAAAGTGCTTGTTTTGTCTTCAAAATTCTGGACGTTATCCATGGCGTCACTTGCTCTGCCTGCATCCTTACTCACACGTGGGGTGAATTTCTTCTGGGGTTTAGTTAAGACAGTGTTTTCTCCACAAAAGCTGTGTGTGTATATTTATATATTTTAGAGGGTGATGGGGCAAGGAAATACAACTAAAGTTTGTAATCTAATGCATGTCCCTTTTTCCTTTAGCGTCTATTAGTCCCTGGTCTTGCTGTGACTTGCTCCCAGATGCGTTGCTGTGCCCAGTTCCAAAACCATGGAATCCCAACTTGGTAAGATATTGAAAACTGATCTCCATTCGGGGGAACTCCAATGTGGTCATAACTGTGCTCCTTTAGAAGCTTTTAATAAGAGCCCCAGCCTGTGTCATGGTTGGCCTTAACTGTCTCCTGCTTGGGTCCTGGCTTTCTCTCCAGTTCGTACCAGGACAAAGCCGGCCCCTAAGCCCAGCCTGGCTGCCCTTTTCCTTGCTTCTTGCCAGCTCTTCATCCCACCTCTTGGGAGCTGGATCCTGTTTTTATCATCATTCCAGCCACATTCCTGTCTCCAAAGCAAGATTCACTGATGACCATGAAGCCTCATCCCTGATATCCATCAACATCAACATTCACAATGGCCCAGAGGTCCCACCCAACTAGAGAGAAAGAGCAGCACCATTTCCCTCGTGAACAGAAAGTTTATGGGACAATTTCACAATCACTGCAATTAATTTATAAGGTAACAGGCTTCCCCTATGTCTTAGAGTTCTCTAGAGATATCTTCCTAGCTGCCTGTCTGTCTGTCTATCTATCTATCTTGTGCATGCAGAGCATGTGCTCTACCACTGAGCTATACCCGCCCCTACAGCGATAAGTTTTAAATTTCTACTGATTAGTACATTTTATTAGTCACAACACCAAACTGGTTAAATAGTTCCCTTGTTTCTAACAAATGGGAAATAATTCATGGCTAAGTGATGGCTATGTCATGTTTCATTGTGGTTGTTTCTCATTAACCAAGGCGGGTCTCTTGTTAAGACTGATGAGCTTAAACTGATTTGATCAGCCTAACGGAAAGCAGAGCACGTTTTGTAAAGGAGTAAACCATAAAGACTCCTTCTGACAGAGAGGCAGGCTCGCTGAGATGGCAGCATTTCACCTAAGGCATGTGTTTTCATCTCTTTCTCTCAAACTCACTATTAACTTCCCCTTTTTGTCCAGCACTGTTTCCCGATTCACTGTTAGGACTCCACAGCTCCAAGATAAAGCATTAGTCAGGACTTTTTTAGTTGCAAAGGAATGAAATCCCAGTTCAGAATGACTGGAGGAAAGATGAGAATTCAGGATTCATATAGGGGAACTTGACGTCAGGTACTTAGGGTATGGGGCTCAGCTGGTCTCTTAAGAGCTCCTGCCCATCTTTTCTGTGGGTCAGTTTTGTTCTAGGGAAGCTCATGGTAACAAATGGCTGTCAATAGCTATGGCTTTATCAAGTCTTACCTTCTCAGGATGCCCAGCAAAATTTCCCTTCCCCCAACAGTTCTAACAAAAGTCCTAGCTTTGAGTCCCATTTGTTCCAATTGGCCTGGGTTACAAACCACCTCAAAAGCCAGGGCTGTGGCCAGACCCACAAAACCCAGTTGGACTCCGAGTGGGGAGAGGAGTGGATACAGGGCAGGATAGACCATAGATGTCCATTAAAGAGGGGCTAAGTTTGCAGCCTTCAAAGGTCAAGCCTGAAAGGATGCACACAGTGGATCCACTCAATGCCGTGTGTGCCCACACCAAGCTCTGGCTCACCTGAGTCCTCGAGAAGTGCCTGGTGTGGCATCTGGGTTTCACGTCTTGGTTGCATCTTGCCCTCCTGGCTCTAGACCTTTGGCTGTGATGGTGCTTTGAGTTGGGGGCCTTGTTGGGGCCCTCAGGAGCCCTTCTGTTCCCCTTTCCAACTCTGGCTCCAGCAGCCACCCCTCTTCTCACTGTCACACCTCAAGTTTTTCATACACTGTCCCTGACCTATGCACCTAGAGTTTCAAACATGATGACCCAACACTTGTGCTAACAGGTAGACTGTATGAGCTCTGGACTCAACTCTGCTGGTATCCAGATGTTGCCCGTTGGATTCATTAAATGCCGCCACACATCACCGTGAAGAGGAAACAAAAACCAGGCAGAGACTTGGAGGTTTGAGGAGAGCCACACCCACCCCACCCTCTTCTCTTGGGTTCCCTGTAGGCACAGCCTGCCTCTGGGGAGCCGTAATGGGGAGTGTTGTCCCAGCCGCCATGACCCTCCATTATGTTTAAGTAGCTGCAGCCTGTAGCCGGAACAAAAGACAAATGAAAACTTTCTCTGCCTGACATTGAAAAAATTATTGGCATGTCATATGGTAATTCATTAAAGAATTCTCATTCATCAAAACAATTCATTTTTGTTTGAAGAGGCTGAATAAGCAGTTTCTGGCTGATTTCACCGTCAGCCTCTCTGGCCACATGTGGCTCCAGTTCATTTGCAGTAATTTTATGCCTAAATATTAAGAGCTTTGTGGGCATATGTGGAATATTTTAAATCAAATTGGGCTGTTTTACTTAGATACCCCTTTTATATTCTTTCTTTTACAATTCTAATACCCAGGACTGGAATTTAATCACTTTTTTTTTTTTTTTAAGATGGAAAGATACACACCAGGGCTTGGGTTCTTTCTTTTTCAGAAATTGAAATCTACCCAATTGATTTGAATCCACTGCTGAACTGAGCACAGGAAACTGATTTCTGGCTAATTGAAAAAGATTTTTTTTATAATAATAGTGCGAACTAAGGGGAATTGTCGTTTCAGAGTTTCTTACACTCCTGAGCCTTAATTAAACTTTGTAAATGTGTGCCTTTACAAACTCCATCATTATGAAACACATCTAGTTCCCTTTCTGTGTAGCTGTGTTTTAGCACCACAGAAATATAACTGTTGGATTTTCCCAAAGTTCTTTCTCAAAAATCTTTAGTCAGAAGTATTTCCCAATACCTAATTTGTATTATTCATCTAAAAGATTCTAACTTTTAAAAGGCTCCATTTTCCTTTTTTTTAGGCTTTTAGCTGATTCTCCCATCATCCTGGTTCCCTTAACAAGCCTCTTAGTAGCTCTTTCTCTTGCCTCTCATGACTTTTTTTTAACCTCCACCCCCCCCTCACAAAACGGGATTTGTAAGCTCCAAATGCTACCTGAGGCCACACAGGTATTTTAAATGGGTGAATAGGTTGGGAACAATAGCAGGTGTGTGGGGACACTGGGAAACCAGAGACTCCTGGCTGATGTGAAGGCTGCCACCATTCAACTCCGGCATGGAGTCCTCATGGGAGAATGCATCATGAGACTGGCCAGATCTCACACTTTCAAGGGAAGTCAGAAATCTAGATTTTAGTGTGATTTTAAAATAGCCAATTATTAAAATATTTTAAGATTACTCCCCCCTGTCAACTATCCTTAAGTCACTAGAAATACCCATGCTTTAACCAAGTTTGCTTCCATTAACATCTGATTATGTCACTCTGATTTTGCCCCTGCCCACTCCCTCCAGACTCGGCTCAGTCGTGTGCAGTAACCCGGTAAGTCTCTAGGGAAGGAGAGCCCTTCTCTGCCCTCACAGCCATTTCAGGCACTGGGACCAGAGCTCTTCCTGGGAGCTGGTGAGTGCCCCTGGCCCTGCACTTTGCCGTGAGCCTCTGGACCGTGAGTGGGGATGTAGCTGGTTAAGAGAGAGGTGGCTCTGCCCACTGAGGCCAGAAAAAAAAAAGAGCAGCTGAATTCTAGTCTCCATCTGTCCTCTCCTCCCTTCTTTTCACTCTCACTGTCACCTCACCCTCTATTTGTCCAACATCTCCACTGCCACTACCAACGCCAGGCAGGGCTAGATAAAGGCACATCTCTGTTACACACACAGACTCACACACACACACACATCTACACATGGACACACACACATTCACATACAGACACACACAGGCTCACATGCACACATTTACACAGGGACACAGACATAGAAACACACATTCGCACAGACACACACACACACTGCTACCATTTCCTGATTTGTTTTCTGTTTCTCACCTGCTCTCACTGTTCATTTTCTTGATCTCATCTGTACAAAATTCCTGGTGTGTCTGAGATTTCCAGGGCTGCAAAGAAACCAAAGTGATAGGTTCTTAATTCTATCCGTTCCCCTGATCAGTCCACAAATTGGGATAATTGAAAGTTAACTTTATCATAGTACTTGCACTTGGGATTTATATAGTATTTAAATTTCTAAAAGCACTTTTGGAGTTATCATTTTAATTTAACTTTACAAATAAACCCTGTGGCTCTAGTAGTGAGATAGCGGCACCCTCTTTGATTAGATCAGGAAACTCCTGTTGGGCTCAGAGACTTGCCTGACATTAGGGATCAGGTACATGAGGGTATCCAAAGAAATTCTGATGTCAAATATTAAAATAGGATATTAGTTGATGTGTATTTTCCCAGAATTATGTCTCTCTTCCTGCTATTTCACTCTTTTTAACAAAAATAGTTCATTACCAATGTTATCTATACATATGATGGAGTACTATCACGTAATTGACTATGCTGTTCCAATTTTTGGTCTGGTTAAGCCGACCAGTGTACGTACGATGCCACTCAGTCAGTTAGCAGAAGGTCAAGGACAAGTATTTTATTCCTGAGCAAGATGATTTGTTTGTTGTTTATAACTAGATCAGGCCAAGCAATACAGAAAGAAGGGTAAATGTGAAGTTTTCAGGTAACATACCTGTTTGTGTATACTTTGCTGAATTTTTGGAAAGCACTACGCAGCTAATTTATTGCTAACTTATGCTCTAGCAAGATCTTCTTTTGAAAAGCTACATCAATTAGAATTTTTTTGGTTACAACCGCTCTCATAAAACTCAATGGAATATAGATTTTAAAAAACGTATTATCTCCCCCAATGGCCAAAGTTGGAACAATTTGAGCAACAAAAAAAGAGTCGTATTGGTCGTATTAGCACAAAACATAAAATAAATGTCCATGAGTCCGTACAGATATAAATGAATGACTGAGTAAATAAATAAATGGGGGAAAGAGACACATCTCCTGTTCAGAAGAATTCCAAACAATTTATGTAACTACTCCACCCTCGAGGGGAATGTCGGCTCTTTACTCCTTAAGTGTGGGCTGCTTGTAGTGATGTCTGTGGAGAGGACAGTATGGAAAAAGGGGAGAAGTCCGTGTACAGTGGAGAAACTCGGCACGCACAACCCCAGGCAGGAGGTCAAGGTTAGTATCAACAGTCTTAAGTCCTGTTGATCGTGTGTACCCTTGATGTGATGTGAGGAAAACAGCACGTACCTGTGTGGTCTTCCTCCCCCCTAAACTCATCATCCTGGTATAATCATGAGCAGAACACCAGGAAAATCCCTCCTAGAGAATCCTTTGCTAGTACTCCTCCAAACTGTCAAGGTCTTAAAACCCAGGAAAGTCTGAGAAACTGTCACGGCCTCGAGAGACATGACAAGTAAATGTAATGTGGTATCTTGGATGGGCTCCTGGAACAGAAAAAGGATTTTACGTAAAAAATAAAGCAATCTGAATAAACAATGGACTTTGGTTAGTAACAGCATATCAATATTGGTTCATTAATGGTAACACTGGCACCATAGTCATGCAAGATAGTAAAGAAAGAGGAAACTGGGTAAAGGGGTATATGGGAACTCTTTGCCATCTTCTCAATTTTTCTGTAAATCTAAAAGTGTTCTAAAAAATAAAGTATTACTTTTAAAAAGGTGTCATCTCACTTACAAAAGAAGATAGGCAGACAACATTGTAGATCAAATATACTTCAATTAAAAAAATAGGACAGGTAGGACTGTAAGACCCAGGTAGCTAGTTGTAATCATTTACAAATGCTTATTCTATAACCTATTAGAAGGCATGTAGAAAACCTAGCAACTTAACTTAGTAACATTTACACCACTTGGAGACACTGAACTTGACAAGATGCAATAGCGTAGTGGGATTGAGACACTGGAAAGATGTTTAGGGATTTTCATGGAGGATCTGTTCATATGCACAGGTCATCTACGTTTTTCTGATGAAAAGCCAGGGGTGGGGAATATTTCAGCCTTATCCGCGCTTATCAGGAAAGCACTGCATATGAGTGCCTCCAAACTATCCCAATGCAGGGAGCAGAGCCAAGCAGCTTTCCCTCTTCTGTTTGATTGGAGTGAGTGGTACAGCCATTCAGCAGCCACAAAAAAGAAAAAACAATATGTCTGCTGTTTATAGAATCCTTAAGGATTAACCTTCAAAATGACTTGCACGAGCTGGAGAAATGGTCCAGCAAAGAAAATGGAGTGAAGAGGGACCAGGGAGGTGTAGTCAGCCCGGGGAAACAGATGTGACCAATAGGAGCAGGAAGGTCACTAGCTTTGCGTTCGCTTGTGAAGGAGCACGACCTGTTGTTGCTCACCTCTTCTTAGGGACTGGAAGAGCCCAGCTGGCTCAGATGCCCCCTCCAGGAGACTCCGAGGAAGTCCTGGTTCCTGTGGGCCCTTGTGGTCATCTTGTCCCTTCTCAGGGAGTGGCTCAAGAACAGACATGTCACCCAATCCTGGCCAGGGGTCTCCACTCCTCACACTTACAAAGAAACACAACAAAAACCAGTTTCTTCCCTTCCATTGGATGTTGTCGTGTCATGGGCACTGCCACTTGGTCTGATTCACAGTGGGCCCGCTGAGTCCATGGATTTACTGAGTGGTCATCTCCTCAGTGCCGAATGTAGAGTTGGAATAGGCATACTGGTCATCGACAGAACCTCATGTTGACTCTTTAGTTTGTGAATTTGTGGAGCAATAACTATTGTAGTAGAGGCCAAACAGGAAGCCTCAGAAACTGGCTCCACTTCCTGAACCAAAATATTAAATGAAAATAATCTTATATCCTAGGGAGGATAATAGAGATTAGCGTCACCCAGAAAGACCTAGAGTATCCGGGGGCAGTAGTTCTCATCACAGCCCCCATTTAATCCACCAGTCTGGGCCCTACAAAAACCAGACGGATTCTGGAGGGTATGAACTATTGCAAACTCAACCAAGTAAATGTAAATGTCCCAATTCCTACTGTTATTCCACGTATGTTGGGGGTTTTTTTGTTTTTCATTTTTTGTTTTGCCCCTTTATCAGTTTTTTAGAGCAGAGAAACACAACTTCATACATGCTTTGTGGCCCTGATCTGGCAAATGTGTTCTTACCCAGTCCTATCACCAGAAGCAGTTCACATTCACATGGACTGGGCCACAACACACATCGACAGTCTTGCTGCAGGCCCTTGAGTGAACCTGTTCTGCTCTCTGCAATAATTTAGTCCAAAGGTGACATGAACTATCTGGACACGTGAGACTATCACACTGGCTTACTGATTTGATGACATCGAGTTAATCGGTCCACATGAGCAAGATGTGATAAGTAATTAGAGACCTTGATGATGCATGTGCTCCAGAAGGTGGGAGATAAACCCTAAGAGGATTCAGGAGCCCCTTGGATTTGTGAATATTCAGTAAAGGACAAGTTACTGCATTGTATGCTGCCCTTTGCTAAAAGGAAGCATATCACTTGGTATTAAGCCTCTCTGGGTTCTGTAGGCAGCATTTCTTCTAATGGAAATACTACTCTGACACATTTACCAAGTGACATGGAAGGCTGTGTCAGGAAAGGGCTCTGTCAGGTCTAGGTTCTGATGCAAGCAGCCCTGTTGCTTGGACCATACGACTAGCAGACCCTCTGTCATTAGAGGTATCGGTGGTGGGAATAGGTGCCATGTGGAGCTTATGACAAGCCCAATGGGAGATTCATGATGCAGACCCCTAGGGTTCTGGAGCAAGGCCATGCCATCTGCAGTAGGGGATTATATACCATTTGAAAAAATACCTCCTGGCATGCTAATGGGCCCTGGTTGAGATGGACTGCCTAACCATGGGGCATTGAGTGACCATGTGGCCAGAACTGCCTATGATAATCCAGGTTCTGTCTGACTCACCAAGTCACAAGGTCAGGTAGACCTAGGAGCAATCCATCATAAGACAGAAGTGCTACATTCAGGATGAGGCATGAGCAGGGAAGTGGGCAGAAGGAAGCTTCATAAGCAGGTGGCCAAGACATTCATGTCTCCCACCACTGTCATACCAGCTCCTCTCCCTCAGCTTAAACCTGTGATGATCACTTGTATGCTCATGAGAGCTGGGTGATCCCTTAATAATGAATTGACAGAGGAAGATAAAGGCCAAGCTCAGTTTATAGACAAGTTGGATTAGCTTGTGGGTGCAAGCCGAAAGTAGACAGTGGTTGCAACATAGCCTCTCCTAGGAGTGACCTTGAAAGGCAGAGGTAAGGAGAAATCCTCCCCAACAGGAAGAGCTTTGAATATACTCATTTTGATTATCTACTTTTGAGGAAAAAGAAGTAACCCATGCAGAGACTCATAAGCAATGGCAAAAGGCTAGGCCAGCGACCTGGGAGAAGCCAGTCCCTACAAGGACTCTGGGGACATGTGTAGAACTATGCGAGTGGGCAGAGTGAGGTGCTTTTTATCAGCCTTTAATGCCTACCAGGGAGCACATACTACAGAAGAGGCCCTAAGTGACTAAAATAAGATGACTTACCAGTTGATGGAAGCCAGCCTCTAGCACTGGTTACCCAAGGACTGGTACCATTGCTGCTTAAAACACAGTAGCTGCCCCTTTAGGGATGGAGGCCATGTCTGGGCTCAGCAGCATGAGATTCGGCTCACCAAGGCTAGCTGGGTCATTGCCACTGCTAAATGTCCAACCCACAAACCACAGAGACCAATGCTGTACCCAGATGAAGCACCGGGCCTCAGAGAGACCAAATAGCCACTTAGTGGGAGCTTAATTACACTGCATTTTCTCCACTCTGGATTTCTCTTGGTTTCTCTTGATTAGAACTGACACATATTCCAGGTATGGGTTAGTGTTTCTGCCTTCAGGGCCTCAGCAAATACCAGCAGGAAGCATCTGACCACGGGCGGGCTCTACTAGTCCTATCACATACTGCACCATCTAGAAGCTGCCGGCCTGATCAAGGGATGCCCCAGTCTTGTAAAGGGGCAGTTCAGTCACTTGGCTTGAAGATAATTCCTTTTAAGTATGGGACACCATCCTCGAGGACCTTAAGTCAATGACAATTATATGGTATGGTGTCCCTAGGAGGTACAATTATATGGTATGGTGTCCTTAAGGAACCATAGAGCAAAAGGGGGAAACAGCTCCCAGTGACTGCTTGGGGAGTTGGTGCCTTCCATCCCTTCTGCGCTGGATTCTGCAGGGTTAGAGGTTTTGGTTCCAAGGAAGGGGATGCTTCCACCAGGGGGCAGATTACAGAGTTTCACTGAACTTTAAGGTACAGCTGACACCTGTTCTTCTAGCATCTTTGTGTCCAGAGACTATTAGGCAAGGCAAGGGGTCACCATCTTGGTGGGAGTAATAGACTCTGACCATCAGGGGGAGGTGGGGTTGCTGCCCGGCAGTGGGGCAGGGGAGAATTTGCTTGCCGTCGGGTGACCTATGTTGGTGTCTGTTGGTGCCCCTGGCAAACACCGACGAGAGACAAGCTCAGCACCAACAGCCTGGGAAGTGCAGGGTGAGCGGGGGCTAAGACCTGGGGCTCGGGCTCACTCCGCAGGGAAGCAGCTGTACTAGCAGGGGTGCCAGCTGAGAGGGAGGGGAACACAGGGTGGGTACTGGGGCAGGCGGAGACGGGGAGCAGTTGCAGTCCGAAGACCTGGCTACAGCCATTATTCATCACACTCATCTTCCTCATGACATTTCTGCAGCAAAAGAGACCAATGAGAATCCCGGAGGCTCGGTGCCCAGATGGGGTGAAGTTACTAGACAACATGGACTGGACTGGAGTGCATGTGGTGATTCACCGCCAAGATCCCCCTTGGGGCCCGGGCACTCATCCTGCAGCCCCCAGGAGCGGAGCAGAGCTGCCTCACCCAGGCTATGCCCCCCAGGGAAAGCCCACACCTAATGCCTGCTTGATATGGAGGTGGGAAGGCCCAGGGCTCTTGCCTCCATTCAGTCAACTCTCAAGGGACAGACACTCCAGCTTCCAAGCACCGGGTGTAGTTGGCTGAGGCCTCTGTCACCTCCTCTACTCAGTCCTGCTCCTCCCCCCACCCCCTCAGGTGTGGGTCTTCCCGCTTCCTCACTCCCCCATAAACTCCCTGCAGGCACATCTCTGCCTCCTCAGAGTCTGTTTCCCAGGGAAACTTAACTGAAGGCAGCCTGAGATTGGACCTACAATTGACAACCAACAAAAACATAATAAACATTAATGGTCTAACCAGAACGTTGACTGCAAGCTTTTCAGGGTTGTTTTAAGCCTAATTGGAACATTCAGGTGAGTGGTGGAGACCGATATTTGCAATTTATCACTGGACAAAATTCTCCCAGCTCAGGCCCAAACATCTCCACACTGCCCATCCTGCAGCCCCACATGACTCCGTACAGGAGTCATTTCACAGAACAAAAGCTTTGGTTCTACAGTTCATTTATGCTGCATGAAAAACAACAACAACAACAACAAAACTAACTAACAAGTAAAAACCAGAAGCCAAACAGATAAAACAAAAAACCAAACAGTAGGAAGTGTTACCTCTCCAGCCAATCATGGAAATATCCAGGACTAACTCACCTCTTTTTGTAGAAGTCATGGATTTTTCTATTCAAACACTGATCGCAAAAGTGACTAGTAACACCTCTGAAAACCTAAAAACAGATGCTCAGATTCCACTTGCATCAAACTTGTGTCCAATTTAGTTTTCTGTGATTTTCACAGAAAATTAAATGTTGGGGAGAACCAAGAAAAAGGATCTTATCCAGCTTACGTGGTAGGCTGAACATGAACAGGTGTGTACGATTCACAGCTAGGTAAACTAGACTCAGATGCAAAACTGTAGTTTTGTTGGGTGATGCATATTTCAAACTTTTACCCTTTTTTTTTTTTTTATGCTGACAGAACCTTGTTTTTCCCCTTCTTTTTTTTCCCCCAGCAGGAAGGCACAATCATTCTACAATACTGCCAAATATAACAAACATCTACAGATGGGTTGGTCTGCAGCTGGAGGCTTTAACTTCGTAGTATTTATTTGAAATCTCCAAGCCAGCAGAGCAGGGCTAAAGCACAGTGGGCACAATTCACAATGTTTTGGCTCTGGAGCAAATAGCAGTTGAACTTCGTTTTTTCAGCGAAAATGGAATTTATGCAGATGTGCTTTGCACTAAATTCATTAAACAATTACATCCTGGTGCAGTTTTCACATTTTTGTAAAGGATCTGCATAAGCACTAATTAGATCTAAAACAATGTTACTGGGCAAATTACAGTGCCTGATTGTCTGCCTCGTCTTGCGATACGCATCTGCTTTGCAATGATGATGATAATTTAGGTGCAAGCCATTCAAATGCTGGGTTTTGTTACATTTAATAGAAATATTTATTTAAAACATACTATGGATTAATTGATAATGTAACCAGCTTTAAAGAGCCTCCAAATATTTTCTCACGGACTTTGAGTGGTAAAATGGAATATGTGAAAATACAGTAGCTGGAACTTCTCACAATTGCTAACTGGCATTTCCTCAGTGAGGTTTGCTATTGAAAGGCAACTTTGCATTTCATTTGGCTTCAAGTGCAAGCTGGGTGGCTGAATTACAGCAGTGCCTTTCAGAGGGCGGCGTTTGACGCAAAGGCAGAAAGACTCTCCCAAACAGCTCCCCACGCCACCTCTTCTGTCATCAGTTTAAAAGGACAACTTAGAAAAGTATTCCATTCTTGAGTGGTTCAGACACTAGGGTATGTTTTCCTTTGTCCATATTCATCTGCTTTCTATTTCAAATATCATTAAATGTAAGAAGGCATATTAACATTTAAACATCAAATCAATTCTGCAGAAGTGAGGACATTCAGACAAGGTTTCTATGGCAACTTTGAATGTACCAACTTAATTCAGGGCTTGCTCTGGTCCAGTCACCTCCATTATTGCTCTCATCCTAGACATTCTTGAACTCGCCTGCCCAGCCAGGCAGTTGGGAACCCTGAATTTTGTAACCATTCTTCTCTCACCCCGGACAACTGCTCCTCCAACTACCTAACCTGGCTTTATCCCTGGGAAGGAGGCCAATGCGGTGAATCAGTCTGGCTGCTGGTTTCCTAAAAACCACTCCTGTTGTTTGACTTTTCAAATGGTTACTTTTATTGTTCAACAGAGCCAGCCGTAAAAGAGCCAGCTCAGTGCCAGCGCCAACAAAGATGAAGAGGCAAAATTACACTCCAAATTTAATCATTGCCAAAGTCCAAGTTTGGAAATATCTCCTCTCCAGGCAGGAATACTAATTATTAATGCAGAGCACAGCAAGTATTAATGGTGCTCTCAAAATTTAGCATCCAGTTTCCTTCGCTTTACAGGATTGCTTCCCTAACCTTTTTGTAGGCCTTTCACAGTTTTGCTAGGTAAGACAGATCCTAACTAGAAGGGTGATAATTCCTTCTGTGGACCTAATTGGTAAGCCTGAAAATGCTGTGCTGGTTGAATATGAAATTATATCCTTCTTGAAGGAAAACATAACTTAGCACCACAGTTTGGGGTAGTTTGAAGATAAAATATCATTAGGCCTGTGTAAAAAGGCAAAGTAGAATTTGTAACAAAAATGTATTTTTGAAGATTCAGAAAAAGAGAATCGTTCGTATTTCCTGACTTGAGCATCAAATTCTTGTTGTTTCACCTTGGGAAGATATTTGGTTTGGTAATTCATTTTTACTTTGTGTTTTGGATTTAATTTTTATTAAATTAATAGTAACATGAGAATTATTTCTCAAATTTCCAAGGGTTGCCTTTGGATTTATAACAAATGGAGAAAACTAAACGAAAGGCTGAAATTTTAGAAAGTTATGAACAACTGGAAAGGGTTGTTATGACAACTTTTTCAATTATAACAGTGTTAATTGCTCCTAGAGCTGATAAAATGTACAATAGCCTATGCAACTTCTGAAGAGATAAGTAAGTGAAACAGCAGAGCTTTTGGTAAAAACTGATTTAATTTAACTGTTATACCATTTGCCAAAGGGAATTCCATTCATAGTTGGTTGGCAAGGATGGTACCACTTACTAAGTCCCTGGGTAGTGACTATCAGATGATTCTTGGTTCCATTTTATCCCTCCTCTTCTTTCCTGGGCTTCTTCCATCTCCCATTCAGCAAGAAGTTCTGGGTTCTTTCTCTGGGCCAAGCACCATGTTAGGCATTATAGGTCCAGAGAGGGACTAGCCTGGGGCTCTGCCTTCATGGAATTCACAGCATGGTGGGGACAGTTATGCATCTTTATCCAACATGTCACACACTTGTTGTTGCTGATTCTTTTAGGTTGTGTATTAGAAAAAACCCAGAAGTTGGTGTCCTGTGGCTCTAGTCATTATGAAGTAACCTTCACTACCTGTGGGGTCCCATGAATTGTTTTAGTAAGAATATATTATCCAAGAAAGTGTTAAATATTATTACTCATCCAATATTACATGTGTGCACTGACCCACTAATGCCCATCCAGGAAAAATACAAATTGCTATAATTGAAGTTGCTGAAAGGTTCTACTGGCCCCTGGAATGTCTCTTCTTATAGCCTTGTCTCTCCATATGGCTGGTAGTTTTTATTGCCAGCATTATAATTTCCTCTTAAGTGAATCTTCTTTAGGAAGCTTATCTCTTTAACCAGTTTCACTTCGTATTAACCAGATTAACTTTAAATCATCAGGACTCTCAAGTAATTCTGTTAGAAATTTGCTATGGTCTTGATACTGTTTTTGTGCTAGGCAAGGGGGCAATTCTCGATTTGAGGTAGTGTCATCTGTGTATCCCAGACAGCAAGAGCTCCTTGTTTGGTGTATGAGAGGAGATTTTACAACCAGACTTCTATGTCAGAAAGGTTGATGCTATAGAAAAAGCAATATATAATAAATTTTTGACTAAATGAGTTTTTTTGTTTAATTTGAAAGGAATTAATTTATTTAATAAAACTATTTCAGCAGAAGGGAGAAAATGTTGTGATGGAGAGGGAGCCAGAAGCCATGGGTAGCTGAGACAATGCTGGGTATCTGAGGACTGGTGGCCTCACACAGTGCTAGAGAGAGCCGAAAGGATGGAGTGTGCCTGAGACACTATGTAGTTTTACCGGGACTTCACCCTGCTCATTAACTCTTATTCCTCCTTTAAAACACTCACCAGAACACATGTTAGGAGGAAGTTTGTTAATGGGCTAGGCTGTCCTTTACATGTCAGATTCTGGCTGGTTTGACATTTTAAGCACCTACTATGTGCCGAGTATGTGCTATGCTTTGAAGATAAAAAGAGACACCGGAGATATGGTCCGATATGGTCCTTTCCTGTCTCCAAATTCTGTTTCATAGGGAGGGGCAGGGACCATTATGTGTCATTCCTCCTTATACCCTCAAAGCATAACACTGTATCTGGCACGTAGTTAGTGTTCTCTACTTATTAATGGAGACAGGCACCTAAACAGTTAATTTCAATCAACACAGTAGGTATGGAAGCAATGAAAGTCTATGGGAGAGGCCCCTAACCCAACCTCTTTGAGTACTAAAAGAACAGTACATGTTGACTGGACCAAGAAAACTGGAGAGGGCTCCCAGACAGAAGGAATGGCATCAGCAGGTCGTGGGAATGCAGAACAACATGGTGTCTGGAAAAACTACAAGCTGCATGGGGTTAATAAAGCTCAGGGTGGATCCCTGAGAGAGGAAACTTGAGCATTAAATACAGACCAAACTTGTGCCCTGCGGGCCATACTGAGGACCTTGGGGTCTATGCTGTGAGAAGCCATTTGAAGGGTTTTAAACACAAATCTCTCCTACATACAATAACATCTCACCCTTTAGTAATAATAATAGCTCATATGTATTGATGCTTACCATTCTCTAGATTCACATCTAAGTGCTTGACATGCTTTTTCTCATTTAATAAAGAGAGAACCTGAACACAGAGAGGTTAAGTAACTTGACAAAGTCAAACTTGTAAGTGCAGAGTTTGGGCTTGAACTCAGGTCTTAGTCACTGCAACAAAAGTCTACAGGATTTCACAAAGAATTATTATAAGACGACTTTTTTTTTTCTTTCATTTTTTCCTTAAAATAACACTAGATTTTCAAAATCGTGACTCTCTGGAATATACAACTCTTTTTACTCCTTCATTCACATTTCCACCTTCCTTGAAGAGTGAAGGAGCACCATTTAATTGTGAACATCTTTTTCTTCTAACATCTCTGTAATAGTGATAGATATAGGCATTAACTGGATTACCTTATGTACTCAATTTGCTCTTTTTATGAATCATTTAAAAATGGAAATGTTTTCTCCTCTCATCTCCCTCCCATAGAACTTTCTGTGATGATGGAAATATCCTATATCTGGGCTATCCAATACTAGATATATATGGCTAATGAGCACTTGAAATGTGGCCAGTGTGACTGACGAACTAAAATTTCAGTTTTATTTAAATTTAAATATTCACATGTGGCCAGAGGCTACTGTTTTGGACAAGGTAGATATAAAACATTTCCATCCATCACAGGAAGTTGGATTGGACAGTGTGGCTCTGGTGAACCATTTTACCTTTCCTAAGCAACAACCAGTACCTTCAATCCTAATATTACTCAAAATGAGAGGTTTCTCCATAACGGCCTATTAGCTTTTATCTTAGGGTTTGCATTGATGGTTTTCAGATTTTCTTCACATTTTTAATTAGATTTTGGGTCTCATCTTATAGTCCACAAAGGTAGTAAATTATTCTCTGAAAGCACATCTCATGAGATAAATCATTCTCCCACAAAATCAAGAAGAATTAAAGTTCTCATCTTAAAAAAAAAATCACTAAAAAAAACCCAACAACAAGCCCCCAGATTGTTAGGGAATAAATAAGTCTAACAAGGTGTAGGATGCAAGATCAATACACCAAAAATCAATTGTATACCTATACACTTGCAATAAACAAACAAGTCCAAAATTGCAATTAAGAAAAAATTCCGTTCACAATGGCATTAAAAAGAATAAAAATACTTAGGGATAAATTTGACAAAAGAAGTACGAAACTTATACTTTGAAAATTATAAAACATATTTGAAAGAAATTAAAGAAGATCTAAATAAGTGGAAAAAACACCCCATGTCCATGCGTCAGAAGACAATGTTAAGATGGCAATACTCTTCGAACTAATCTACAGATTCAAGGCAATCCTTACCAGAATCCCAGCTGAATTCTTTGTGGAAGCTGACAGGTTAATTCTAAATTTGTATGGAATTGGAAGAGACCTAGAATAGTCAAAACAATCCTGAAAAAGAAGAGCAAAGTAGTAAGACTCACACTTCCTGATTTTAAGACTCACTACAGAGCAACAGTAATCAAGACAGTGTAGTACTGGCACCAGGATAGACATATGGTCAAGGGAAGAGAACTGAGAGTCCAGAAATATCCATACATCTATGGTCAGCTGGTTTTAAACAAGGGTATCAAGACCATTCAATGGGGATTGAACAAGCTTTTCAACAAATGGTGCTGGAACAACTGGAATAGCCACATGCCAAAGAATGAAACTGGACTTTAAACTCACACTGTATACGAACATTAACTCAAACTGGATCCAAGACCTAAATGTAAGAGCTAAGCTATAAAACTCTTAGAAGAAATCTTTGTGACCTTGGATTTGGTAAAGGATTCTTGGATATAACATCCAAAGCATGAGCAACAAAAGAAAAAAACAGATAAGGTGAACGTCATCAAAATTTAAAACTTTTATGCTCAAAAGACACCATCAAGAAAATGAAAAGACAATCTACAGAATAGAAAAAATATATACAAATCACATACTTGATTTGTATCAAGGGATCTGTATCTTGAATATATAAATAATTCATACAGCTCAATAATAAAAAGGCAAATAACCCAATTTCAAAATGGTTAAAGGGTCTGGATAGACATTCCTCCAAGGAAGATATATAAATAGTCAATAAACACATGAAAAGATGCTTGACATTATTAGTCAACAGGGAAATGCAAATTGTAACCACAAGATACCACTTCATAGCAACTAGAATGACTAAAATAAAAAAGTCAGATAATAATAAGTGTTGGAAAGGATTTGGAAAACTAAAACCCTCATATATAGCTAGTGAAATTATGAAATGGTTCACTTCAGTGCACACTGGCTTGTATTATTAATAATATGCAGAATCACCACCATCAAAAAGTCTACAAATAATAAATGCTGGAGAGGGTATGGAGAAAAAGGAACCCTCCTACACTGTTGGTGGGAATGTAAATTGGTGCAGCCATTATGGAAAACAGTGTGGAGGTTCCTTAAAAAACTAAAAATAAATTTACCATATGACCCAGCAACCCTACTTCTGGGTATATATCTGGAGGAAACTAACTGGAAAAGATACATGCACTCCAATGTTCATAGCCGCACTATTTACAATAGCCAAGACACGGGAGCAATCTAAATGCCCATCAACAGATGACTGGATAAAGAAGATATGATATATATATATATATAAAATACATTATATATATATATATATATCATGATATATATACACAATTGAATATTATTCAGCCATAAAAAGGAATGAAATCATGCCATTTCCAGCAACACGGATGGACCTAAGATTATCATACTAAGTGAAGTAAGTCAGACGGAGAAAGACAAATAACATATTACTTATATGTGGAATCTAAAAAAAAAAACAGATACAAAGGAACTTATTTACAAAACAGAAATAGCACACATAGGAAACAAACTTATGGTTGACGAAGGGGAAGGGAGGGGGAGCGATAAATTAGGAGTTTGAGATTAACATATATGGAATGGATAACCAATACAGGAAATAGATGACCAACAAGGGCCTACTGTATAGCAAAGGGAACTCTATTCAATACCTTGAAATAACCTATAATGGAAAAGAATCTGAAAAAGAATAGGTTTATACATATATGTATGACTGAAGCACTTGGCTATACACCTGAAACATTGTAAATCAACTATACTTCAATGAAAAAATTTTAAATACTATATTAAAATAGTCTGTAACCAACATCAGTTATTTTTCATAATAAATTATTATATTGTTAGGTAATTTAATAATAATTAAATTATTTTTAATAGCTGATGTTGGTGTTGATTATAGTATCAAATAGAATAAATAGCTCAGTAAAATAGTCTCTGCAGATTCCAACAAAATAAATAGTTAAATCAGTTAAAAAAAAATCAAACAATATAGTTTGTATTTGATTTTGTCATGGACACAAAAGGCAATGATTCCTTACATCCATTATGATGGCTACTATAAAAAACAAACAAACAAAAAATCCCAGAAAATAACAAGTGGTGAGAATATGAAGAAATTGGAAACTCTTGTGCACTGTTGGTAGGAACATAAAATGGTGCAGCCACTGTGGAATACAGTATGGCAGTTCCTCAAAAAAATTAAAATAGAATTATCATATGATTCAACAGCTTCACTCCTGAGTACACACCCAAAAGAATTAAAAGCATGGATTCAAACAGACATCTGTACACCCATGTCCATAGCAGCATTATTCACAATAGCCAAACACTAAAAGCAATCCAAGTGTCCACTGACGGATGAACAGACGAACAAAATGTGGTATATACACACAATGAGATATCACACAGCCATTGAAAGGAAAGAAATTCTCACACAGGCTACAACATGGATGAATTCCGGGGACATTATGCTAAGTGAAATAGCCAGTCATAAAAAGACAAATACTGTATGATTCCACTTATATGAAGGATTCTAGAATAGCAAAATTCATTGAGAGAGAAAGTAGAATGGTGGTAGCCAGGGGATAGGAATGGGGTGTTATTTAATGCTGACAGAGTTTTAGTTTTGCAAGATGAAGAGAATTCTGAAGATTGGTTGCACAGACATGTGAATTTACTCAACACAACTGAACTGCACACTTAAAAGTAGTTCAGACGGTAAATTTTATGTTCTATGTATTTTACTGGAAGAAAAAAAAAATGGTCGCCTGCATTATTAACTCAGCATCTGAGCAGTGATGCAGGGCCATGGTGAAGAGCAGACTTTGCACTCCTGCAGACCTGGGTCTAGCTCCGTGGCATATTAACAGGGTGACCCTGGGCAAGTCCCTCCACGCCCCATTTCCCTAGGATGGAAACTCTACAAGGTTAGGAAAGACCTCTTGATCCAACCGTGAAACGGCAGCTGAAGAGGACTGCCTGTGCTACAAGTTTCTTTTTTATTTCTATTAACGCTAATTCAAAAAAAAATACATATTAGGCACGCATAAACCCAAAGGCCATACAGTTAGGATTGCCAGATAAAATACAGGATTCCCAGCTAAAATGGCATTGGACACAAACAGTAAAAAAAATTTTAATAATAATTTTTAGTATAATCTGTCCTAAATATTGCATTATGTTCCATGCAATGTTTGGGATATACCAATACTAAAAAGTACCTGTCTTTTACTTGAAATTCAAATTTAACTGAATGTCCTGCATTATTTTTGCTAAATCTAACATCCCTACCCATAACATTGTTTTTATCACTCAGATAAGTGACAAAGGTTCACTCTGTGGGGTAGGAGAAACTCTTTTTGCCAGTAACATGACAATTTGTCATTCTTGTCCCTATTCTTGTGTTCAGCTATTATCAAAGAGGCATGATGGGCATATGGCTTGGTGACTAAAATGACAACTGATAATGGGTCTAATTTATTAATCTTCTATTTTGTCTCCTAATTATAATTGATTTGAAACAAACAAAAATATGAACGGGTTAACTGCTTTCCTGCTTTATTTTCTTTTCCGCCTCTTATTTCATTAAGCATCTGTGAAATATCCTTCCCTCTGTGCTATGCCCCCCATTTTCCTCAAAAGCAGAGTTTTATCTGTGAAGGTGGTAGCCCTGAATCATCCTATAGAAGTCCTGCTTTGATAAAAATTAATAATGGTTAGGACAGCCATCTAACAAAACTTTAATTAGGGAATTCTCCTTCCATCTTGGAGTGTCTGTGATGTCTAATGTGATTTAAATACCGTTGGCCCTACTTGCACTCAGCAGACAGTCTCCTGCTGGGGACAGGGCTGTGTCATTAAAATGGAATCCACTGAGAGAGACAATAGTCACATTCATTGAACAGAAGCACTGAAGCCATGAGGAGTACTTTTCAAGCCTTATCTCCGGATGGCTACATAATATTTACTTATGGATTTATTTGTCTAGATAGGACCCTTCTGCATCTCCATTAAAGCGTGTTTGAGTTCTGTAGACAGTGCAGTGTGCTGGCAGTGACAGGAGAACCAGGAGGCCAGGAACTCAGCTCAGGTTCTGTTGCCCCTGTCCTGGGATTTGAGTGTGTGTCATAGACTGAATGTTTGTGTTCTCCCAAAATTCTTACATTGAAAACTAATCCCCAGTGTGATGGTATTTGGACGTGGGGCCTTTGAGGGGCGCTTAGGTGGTGAGGGTGGAGCCTTCATAATTGGGATGAGTGCCCTTTAAAAGAGACCCCAGGGAGCTCCCTCATCTCTTCCACCACATGAGGACACAGGGAGAAGAGACCGTCTATGAACCAGGCACCAGCTCTGCCATTGCCAAGACCTTGGACTTCCCAGCTTTCAGAACTGCGAGGAATAAATGCCTGTCGGTTAGGCCACCAGGCTGGGATGTTTTTAGCAGCTCAAATCGGCAGAAACAGCATGTCCTAAATCTCACAGAGCTTCAGTTGCCACAACTGTACAATTGGAGCTAATGAGTGTCCATGAGAGCCGCTGAGACAGCGCCCACGAGGAGCTCTGAGGACAAGGCCAAGCCTAAGCATGTGTAGAAAGAGCACTTTGATAAAAGACTCTTAATGTTTTCTGGATTCCAGTTCTTCTCAAGGCTGAGGGGAGTCGGGCTTGGGTAGCTAACCTTCCTCTGCTCCACCCCCTCCTCCCTGCCCCAGCCTCCGGCCCCCCTCCTTGCCTTCCTGTGGCACCGCCAAGCCATCATTCACACTGGAAACTTCCTGACCCTGGCCTTCTTTGATAAACTCAGCAGCGCAGAGGCCCAGCAGGAACCGTCATGGATGCTTAAAGTGGCGAGAAGCTGCCCAGCCCCCTTCAAAGAACACAATAGACCTGGGGTTTAAATTAATATTCAGCTTACTAAAATGACACGTTTGAAAGCTCGGTTTCCTAAAGCCTTTACGTTTATGGTACAAGTCTAGTTATTCTGTTTGTAAATTTAGTATATTTGGTATAAAATAGGAAGAAACATTTTCCATTAGTTTTGATCATCTCCAGTGGAAAGGACTAAATTCCCTTCAACCCACTAGTGCCACTGACATGAACTGTTCGTTTCCCTTAAGCTGCGGTGATACGTTTAACACCCTTAATTTTCCTTCTAAGCAACTTCAAATGCCAGATCTGGCAAGTTAATGACTCTGACAACCAAAGCCTTCCCATGATTTTAAAGTTCTTTTAACTTAGTAAATTGGGAGTTTTAATATTATGACTCAAGTTCTATGAGACATTTGAATAGTGTTGACAAACTTAGTGAAATTTCCATTATAAGTCTTTAAATTACTTTTAAGCTTGTAGTCAATGTGGCTTGGTGACTGGCAGGATGTTGGCCCCAGAGGTCCAGGACCAAAGGTGACCCACGTTCCGGGTTGATAGAGAAGATGGTCTCAGAGGAGCGGGTGTGGGCACATGGTAAGAAGGGCAGGGTTGGGGGGGGAGAAGGTGAACCCCACAGACAGCTGGGGTGCAGGCTGAAGACTGAGAAGATTCAATCACTTGGGAGAGTACACGGAGAGAAGATAGCAAAGGCCCCGCTGAACCCAAGACTTGGAGACCCAAGAGAGGCTGATGATGGGCCCAGACAAAGAACCAGGAGAACAGGGCTGGAGTCCACGGCCCTGTGCTCTTCACTTTTAAAGCTGAAAGGCAGCCCTTCAGGAGCTTACCCGCACTGCCATGGTCTTACCGTGTGTCTGTGATGAATCTTTAACTTTGGGACTTAAGTGTCCCTATCTAATGTAAGAGGAGAAAAGACTGCTATTGAAAGCCCAACTTACTTCTAAGTAAAGTGGCTCTTTTAAAGTAGGAGTTAACTAAGCAGAAACGGGCTTGGAATATAGGCACAGAAACTGGAGAAAGGTTTTGTATCATCGAGAGGAATGGAGAATTCCCTGGGACTATTTGTGGGAGGGTGAGGAAGGGATCTGGAAGAGAGGCGGGGTGGACAGGAGACCAGGTGAGGCCTGCTCAGTCCAATAAGGCGGCCACAGCCACATCTGGCCACTGAGCACTTGAAAGGGGGCAAGTTCAAATTGAAATGTGCTGTGAGTGTTAAATACACACTGTGTTGGAAGATTTTATGAAAACAAGAAGTAAAAGATCTCACTAATACTTTTAAAATATGGATTCCATGTTGAAATTCTAAAATTCCCAATAATAACATTGGGTTGAATAAAATAAGTGAAAATTAATAAATTACCTTTTAAATGTGGCCACTAGAAAAATCTTGAATTGTGTTATGTGGATTATTTTTCTGTTGGACAGTACTGGGTTAGAGTCATTAGTAAGATGATGAGGACCAGCTAAATATGTCCCTATAATGGGGTGGATGGTTTTATTTTTGATACACTTGAACTTATTTGAGGTATAGCAAAGTAAACCTGCCCCTTGCCTCCCTCAGAACTTTACAGAAATCTACTATGTACTTAATTTGCTCTGTACATGTGTTTTCTGAGAGTAGAAATCAAGTTTCACATGTGGGTCACTGGTACAGAACAGAGACAGCATGTGTAGGAGAAGGCTATCAAGAGAAAGACAGGTCTTCTCCAGCAGGAATTCAGAGAAACCTTGGGGAGGGGTTTTGACTTTGACACGGTGTGGATTTGGGGGGTCTGAGTCTTAATCATCTAGATTTCAAGAGGTAGCAGTGCCCCTTGGGCATCTGGGATACATCATTTTGTAAAAATTGTGAGTTTAGAGATGAAAAGTTTAGAGGCCACCTGGTCCAACTGCTAAAAATGATCAGCAGTAACAGGATGCAGAACCTCACGATGAACAGGAGGAATTGGCTGCCCATCTCTTTAACTACTTGGTTGCCCTCTGGGATATTCCAAGTAAGAAAGGTGGAGAGATTGCTGAGCTGAGTGATCAGATGCAAACACAAACGTGGTTTGGGTGGCAGTAGAGCCTTTCTGTTAGACCCGTGTGGTCCGTGTCTGGCCAGTGCACTCCTCACACTCCTTAGGGCTAACTCACAACCCATGGCTTACTGAGGAGGGGGTATCGCTGCTGCTGAGCCTCTTGGGTTTGATCATCTGTGCTTTCTACGTCCTGGTCCCCATCCAGGCACTCCTTGTAAATCTCTACACCGACCTCCTTGCAGCAGTCTGGGAGAAAAGACATCCAGAACAATTCTAATAGTTTGTCAAAGACTCTTCTCTCTCTCTCTCACTTGTTTTCCCACCTTCTCGCTTTGTGGAGGCAAGAGAAAAGATTCCACAGCGCTCACATCTCAACACTAGAGAGAGCACAGAGTTGTCAATGACCTCCCCATTTTCAAGCAGAAAGCATCACATGTCAGAGGTCAGGGTCCATAATCCCTTACCTGAAGTCCTTGAGGCCAGATGGGATTTGGAATTCAGGGTTTTTCAGATTTTAGGAAGGTAACATGGAGCAGAAATCATATAACATTCCAACAAGGTCTGAGGAAACATACATAAACAGATGCGTTATGGTTTCAGTGGTGAAATATATGGAGGTTCACACTAAGAGGGGTGAATAAAGACTCCAAAGAGCCTCATCTTCATTCTGGATGAGTTTTGAAGCCAAGTGAGTTTGTTCTTCCCTTATTAAAAACAGACAGGCAACGTTTGGTTGTAGAACTTTCTGGATTCTGTAGCTGCAGCTATGTGAGTGTGAACCTCCACTCCCAACGCCAGGACTCAGTCAGCCCCTGTGCTGGACTTGCTGGAATGGGGCTCAGTTCCACCAGTGGTGTTCCAGCAGACTCTGCTAGCCCTGGAAAATCTTTAGTTCAACTTTGGCATATTTGAGGGAATGATTCACCCTTACGTAATTACCCAAAATCTGAGAGTCCCCTGAACTTGAGTTTCCCAAAGAGCCAGTTTCTGTGTCCACTGCTTTTTGGAGGCTATAATGGGAATTGGCAGGGGAAACTTTTCTGCATTCAACTTTGGAATATTAAGAGAATCAAGGATTGGTATTTTTCACCTTTTTTCTATTTCACAGCTAGTTTATGAGTGCATTTTTACTTAAAAAATACTATAATCTTATGTACTATATCAGGTGCTGCTTTAAAGTAGGGACAATTATAATCTGCATTTTACAAGTAAGATGAGGCCCAGGACGGTTAAAGAACTTGGTCAGAGTCACGCATCTACTTACGTGGCAGAGGACAGAGTTAAAACCCACTTCAACTTCAGAATCTGTGCTTTTAACCACTATAGCATACCCCTAGTAAATACTGGGTTTATTGTGGGTTAGCATAGTAGACACGAAAACAAGCACTTAAATTTTTTTTTTAACAAGTAATACATGTGATTTGCTTCTTCCAGGGTGTTAAACTATGCCCTAAGCGTCTTAACTTTCCAGCATGGTCACTTTTCTCTCACCCAGAGTAAGATTCAATACCGTTTTATTTTGAAAGAATTGGCAGTTAAGTATAGAGCTTGTTGCCCCAACAATTATATATTTTAATAGGAGAATTTGAAATTAAGTAATGTTTATAAGACTAAACTGAATTTCTAGAGCTCAGGAGTAATTTACATTATAAAGAACCTCCTTACTCTCTTCTGTGCATGAATAGGCTTAAAATATGGTGATGACTATTATTGTTCACAATGCTGTAGTTATTACTTTGAACATACAAAGTGCTTTAAAATCACAAATTAATTACTGATGAGAATATTGCTCTTGGAGAGTTATTTTGTTCATAAGGAATATGATTGTTCCATAGAAAGGAGTGTGTCTTCTGTTGTCATAATTTGGGGTGAATAAATAAAACTAGCCTTTAGCCAAGTCACGAGGTGTTTCAGATCGCCCCTTTCTGTTTCAGGTTGGTCTTAACTAAATAGATTCAGGACACAAGGACCAAAAACCATCCTGCCAATGTTTTGGAAGAGGAGGGTCAGATGCACTTTGATTAGAAATCAAACTCAACAAATCCATCTGTTTTTATCCATTTGTACTTATTTGATCTTCATTTCTCAGTCATAAGTTTTCGCTTGGCAAATCCCAGTAGTGCCTTCACTAAACTTACAAGAAAAGAGACAGGAGCACAATGAGGCCAGAATACCTGGAGGTACCTGAGTGTCCCAGGACACCAGGCATGACAGAGGCGGCCCCGGCCACCGCCTAGCATCCTGGAAAGTGTCCGAGAGGGTGGGGTTGATTGAAGGGGAGTAAAACACCAGCAGAATTTTTTTTTTCTATTGGGAGATTTCTCTGCACTGGGTGAGTCTATTATTCATCTGTAAAGTTCCTTCTATTTCTACAGAGTGGGTGATTTCTTGTCTCATCTAAAAGTCCTAGGCAAAACAACAGTTTATTTGGGGGCTAAACTGCAGGGGAAAAAACAGCCCCCAAGTCTCAGTGACTAACCACAAAGGTCTGTTTCTCACTTCGGAAGTCCACTGTGGGCTGGTGGCCCTCCCAGTCCACAAGCTGTAACTCGACTATCAAGGCTACTCTTGCACCTCTGCCATCTCTTTGCGAGTCCTCCTTAACTGTCCTGGCAGAGAAGAGACCGCGGGAGGGTTGAGTGCTGCCTCTTCTGAGTTTCAGCGTGTAAGAGTCACAGACGCACAGCCCATCAGGCAGAACTCGCCACGTGGCTCTCCCTCAGGGGAAGTGTGGCCATCAGCCCTGTTTCTGTTGTACTCGTTGAAATGAGGACCTTAATCCAAATGTGAACAGCAATGAGGAGTCGAGATAGATATTTCGGCCCCTTTCTCCAAGGGGAAACTCAGGGAACTGTATCTGCTGTGTGGGGTATTTGTTTACGTGATGATAATGGTGGTGATGATGGTGGTGATTCTCCAACCACCGTATGAATAAACGAGCCTAGAAGGCAGGGACGGTGTGTGTGTCTCGGTGCCCCTCATACCTGCCCTTGGAAAGAGTTAAACAAAGCCTTCTTGAACGAATAAACTGAATGAATGAGGCATCCTGTATCCTTAACTTCGTGAGGCAATTTCTTCCTGCTATTCTCTCCCAGCAGGCCCCTGTTACATCACATCGAAAAGGCATTCTATAAGCCTGAAATGGCTTCGGACTTGCCATAGTTCATCCGGATGAGAACTGGAAGCTAGGCTCTTGCCGCCCTGGTAGCAGTTAGGAAACAATGGGAACTCGGCAAATTGCATTTCAGTTTTAGACGTAATTGCTGCTGCTGTTTTGCCCCTTACCTGAATCTCTTTCCTAAGAAGCAAATTTGTCTTCAGACAAATTTTGCGTGGTAGACCCTTTGGCTAAATCTTTAGCCAAACTCATCCATAAGCCATTCTTTGAATATAAAATGCACAGACCGCCTCAGCGTTTAGACTCCCAGCTGTTTTTCTCGTCATGGTAATGGGCCTGTGTTAACCACATGTTGTCTCTCAGCTAGTTTCCTGTGCGGTTGATGGCACCCCCCTCTGTGAGGCGGTTTGGCCTTGTAACCACTGCCCAAATAATGGTCTGTCTTGCTATTTTGGCTTTGGCTTTCTGAGAACCTACTCATGAATGAGCAAATGGTTCTCGGCTAGATTCCTAAAAATAACTTGTTGTCTCTGTTGCCTCAACATCTGCCTGCAAAATTGGTGATATGTATTATTAAGCAAATGTGAGTTTAACAAAAATGTGCTGTGGTTCACGCACTGTTAATCTTAGATTGTGGTTTGAAACAGTATCAGGATTCCTACTGACTCTTTTGAGTTTATACACAAGCTTGGATACACCCAAGTACCAGGTTCTCTTTCTCTCTCTCGCTCTCTCTCTCTCTCTTTTTTTTTTTTTTTTTTAACATTTTTTATTGAGTTATAGTCATTTTACAATGTTCTCTTTTGAGTTTACATATAAGCTTGGATACACCCGAGTCCTGGGTTCTTTCACTTCTCTGAGTGAAATCTTTATGCAGGTTTTGTTTTTTCCTCCAGGCCTGGTGCCATGCAACAAAAATTGTATACACGCATGGTCATATTTTCATCTGTGTGCAGGCTGCCCCCTTGGGGTTTGAACATTAGTATTTGCCGATTTTTCTTGCCATACACACTTAAATGCAAAGAGCTTCATTTAGATGCAGAAAGGCCTGCAGGTTTGAGGGGGTGTAATTTTTCAATAAGGAGCTTAGTATGTATAAAAAGGTAATGGGCACTTTTATAATGGACTATTTATAAACTACTGAAGGGGAAAAAAAAGCACATTCCATTCTTGTTATTAGGATAAGGCAAACCAGACGGGCAGACTCTGTTCATTCAAGTTTAACTGATCTATATCAAAAGACTTAGAATAGATGGAAATCAGTATTTCAAAAAGACAGCGGGCTAAATAAAATATACCATACAACATTAATCCCAAGTCGTCCTTTTTCCTTTCTGTCTGCACTTTATTGCAGGGCTGGTGATAATAAAAGGAATCTGGAAAATGGTGATGGGAATGGTCCCTTTTTTTTTAGTTATTTGATAGTCTCATAATTGCAATCCAATATTTTGACTTCGACTGGCTTCTTGTTTGAAAGTACCTTTGGTTATAAACCAGATTGTCTTAACTAGATATAATCTACTTTCTGGATTGTCTAAATGAAAAAAATTGATCATGTTTCATCATACTCTAACCTTTCATTTACTAAGAAATACATTCACTCTCTTAATGGTATTAAATGAGTACCCAGACTGTTCATTACGGTTTTCTAATTATTAATAGTCCACCTACACTTATTCAGTCTTTCTTTTTTCTAGTGCTCATATGTTCATAGGAACTCAGTGCAAATGGTTAGGAGTGAGATAGGTAAATTGGAAGTGTTTAATACAATGGTACATTCCAGAGCTGCTCAGACTACCCTGCTCTTCAAGGTGGGGGCAGAGACTGTAATAAGGTTAGCACTTTACTTGTGATCATTCAATAGCTGATGAATGAGGACACGGATTTAGTCCTTTTATATCAAGCTGGTGACCAAAAGCTGTGACAACTGCCTTCAAAGCCCCAAACGACGTTAGGTTTTGTTCAGCTGCAGAGGTGAGGCAGGCCAGTCTGCAAGTAGCAGATTCAACAGGGGGATTTCAAAGCACACATCCCCAGATCCTATGTCCAGACCCTCTTGGAGATTTGGATTCGATGAGTCTGAAGTGGGACCCTGGCACTTGGTATTCTGGGAAAAACTCCCAGGTAATTCTACTGAGTACTAAGGGTTGTGATTGAGTGACCCATGCCCGTGGCCAGTTCTCCAAGCCTGAACATGTGGGAAAAATTTTGAAGGAACAGGATTAGCTCAGTTCTGGATCCACACAAAAAAGCACCACCAAAGAATTCCTAATGGTTTTCCAAAACCTCAGAGGTTTAGGCTGAGAAATCTCTTTCCACAAGCCACAAAACCCTGGCAGGTGCTTGGTGACTTCCTTGTGGTAGGTAAGAGTGGACTATTGACTCTAATCATACTGGGAACCTTATTCACTACAGCCCTTTAGAGATGCTGGAGTCCCATTTGTCCAAGCGTGCTTCCTGCTGGCGTTGCGGGCCCAGGCATCCCTGAGTGTTCCCTCACTTCTCTCTGAAGGTGAAGACCACCACCCCAACTTTTGTCTCCCTACCCGCCCTCTTCTCTCAGTCCTCTAGGGTCCTGGTCATTCACACATTCATTCAAAACCTACTTGAGTGCTTACTACATGCCAGACTCCCAGACATGTAACAAATAATCCTAACACGTGGCCCCAGTTATCCTAAATCCAATAATCCTCAATTGTGTTTTCCTTGAAACATACAGAAATCAATCGAAAGTCTTCTCATTTTTAACTTAAAATTCTTCCTGGTTTTACAAAATAATTTGTGTCCATTTTTTTTTATTCTATAGGAACACCAACACTTCACATTTCATTAATACAAAAATTCAAAGTTCACTCTTATATTTCCAGTAAACAATCTCAAACATTAAAACTTGCTTTATAGTTCACTTGGGAAATAGACAAATACTCTAAAACTTACCTTCTACCTATCATATGCCTCAAACCTCTGGAAAAGAGCTGAACTCCAAAATCAAGTCATGAAAGTAAATAATAGTTAATAGTAACAATACCTTCAGGACAGTTTTGAAAATGGAAGTTTCACATTTTTTATAAAAATGAAGATTCTCAAGATAAAATGTGATGAAATAACTTGTCTTATTACACAGGCCACAAACTAGTAATTCAGCTGAAACAGAATCTTGGAATTTATTCTTCTTGAATCTATTATTCTTTATCCCAATCATGTTTCCTCAAATGGGGTATCATTAATAATTACCTAGAATTCCAGGAGAATGTTGGTTCAATAAAACCATTATGATTAAATAAATTAAAAATTGAGTTTTGTCTATCTATCCACCCACCTACCTACACACCCATCCACTTATCTGTATCTATCTATCTATTATCTCTCTCTCTCTATCTGTTTGTTTTTTGGAGGGTCTGGCCTTATTAAAAAATACCCTAAATGATCTTATTTTATACAAATATCAGGAGCACAAAATCACAAAGCCTACAAAATATACAAAAGTAGTATAAGAGGAAGTGGAAAAGCTCTAATTGCCTTAATGTTCCATTGTCATCTCCAGCAATAAATTCCCAGACCATCATTTAACTGTTTTGCTCAGGCATATAAAGACCTGTGGAAATTTTTCTTAATGTCTTCCATCGATGTTAAAGAATTACCTCTTGGGCGGGCATAGCTTAGTGGTAGAGCACATGCTTAGCATGCATGAGGTCCTGGGTTCAATCCCCAATACTCCTTAAAAAAATAAAATAAAAATTAAAAAAAAAAAAGAATTACCTCTCATCATGGGAAAAGCACATGAACAAGGAGAAAGAGAAATAGTAAGAATGAAGAGAGCAGTAGTTGACCAGGGCTTGTGACTGAAGCCATGCTGTTTGGGGAATTCATCTTCCATAATCAGAACTGTTTGACTCTCAGATGTTCAACATCAAAATGGCCTATGAAGAATACTTTGTTACATGATGAACTGTGTTGAGTGTGTAGACTTTGTTTAATCTGGCCTTAGATAAGAAGTTAGAAACAGGGATGTTGGAAGTTATATTCTTCTATGTATCTATTAGGTAAGAGAGCTAGTGTGCTTGTTCCTTCTTTTCTTCCTGGGAACATGACTCAACTACATTTCCACACTCTCTCGCAGTCAGTTTGAGGCCATGTGACCGAGTTCTGGCTAATGGAACATGGGCAGAAGTGTCAAATCCCACTCCAGGCCTGGACCATTAAATGTTTCCCACAACTGACCCTGTACACTCTCTTTCTGTTCTGTTGAGACTTGGGAGGCCATGTATGGAAATGGCCTGAGTCTCTGGTGGCTTAAGACAGAAAAAGCCCTGGTGTCTGAACCTGCATGGAACAGAGGCTCCAGGTCCTTCCTCTAACCCAACCAGTCCCAACCCAACAGTGGACTACTACGTCAGAAGTAACTCTTTTCAAAATTAAGCCACTAAGGTAGGGAGTGGGGGTTGATTGTTTTAACAGCTAGCATTACTTACTCTAATAATTTTACGTGTATTAACTATGCGTTTTTGTAAGTATGTTAGAATCTACTATTTAAATTTAGCCCTTGTTATGTTGCTATATTTACACAATATTATATTCCATTTAAAGGTGCAAACCTTGGTGGTAATACATACCTACCTTCCATTGTGCTTTAGGAAAAGTCACATAGAGAATATCAGTTAGAATTAAATTCAGCTGCATGTGAAGAAAGTCTCAATAACCAGACCTTAAACAAGCTAAACATGATTTGTCTCCTAGAGAAACAAAGTTGAGAAGTAAGGAGTCCTGGGATGATACGTTACTGTAGGAAGTCATTAAATTCTAAAGCTTCTTCCATCTCCCTTCTCCAGCCTCCATGTAGTGGGGCTCTCATTCTTGTGGTCCATTATATCAGCCCGAAGTCCAGCCATAACATCCATTTTCCAGCCAGTAGAAAGGGACAAAGAAGAAAGAAAGGAGTCTAAAGACATAATAACTATTTTTATAGGGGGCTTCTTATAAACTGCCCCAAAACACTTCCACTTTTATTTCATTGTCCCAGACTTATCACATGGATATATCCAGCTGTACAGGAAGCTGGGAAATGTAGTTTTTATTTCAAGCTGCCATGTGCTTAGAAAAGATTGAGAGTTTTATTACTAAAGAAGAAAGGAAGAGCAGCTACTGACGTAGACCTCCAGAAGCCTTTACCACATTTAACACAGACTTCTTACTGTGAAGGAAGAATTGACTTATACAAAAGCAATTTTAGACATACATCTGTGTATGTAGGCAGACATTTTTATTTTTATTTAAAAATGAGTATAATTCATATAGATTATCATTTCTACCCTAGTCTCAATCTATCAGAATTCCTCTGGAGTCAGTGAGTTAACTGTTCTCCAGCGTTTTTGGACGTAAACCTAACTGCGTTGGACATTACATTTGTGCACTAGGAGGCATAGAAATCAGTCATATGCACGTATGGGTATAAACAACAGGGTCTGCAATTGTTTCAGTTTAAGCAGGGCTAGTGCTGTGACCATGGTACTGACTTAGGGACAGGTCCTCTGTATTCTGAGTCTGTTGACTCCTGTATGTGTGTTTGAGGAAACAGCAAAAACTTGCTATCTCCCATTTCTATAATACCCACTACTGTATTGAATCATGGAGAAATTTTGGTAGAACAAATAAATGCAAAATAGATAACTCTTTTTAAATTAGATATGCAGCAGACAATCGTCATTATCGTGTTTCTTTTCTGTGTACTCTATTTTACAGGTCTAAACCACATATATCCCTTTCTCCCCTATTTTCTATGACATCAGTAACAACGTTCCCCCATGTAATACTGTATATTTGGGGTTTTCCCCCTTTTTTCTTTTTTTAATTTTGTGGGGAGGTTGTTAGGTTTTTATTATTTATTTATTATTTAGATGAGGTACTGGGGATTGAACCCAGGACCTTGTGCATGCTAGGCACATGCTCTACCACTGAGCTATACCCTTCCCCCTGTATATTTGGTTTTAAATGTGTATCTACTTTCCCTCATGCACCATCCATCCATGTACATTCCAACACTGTATCTGCCCTGCACTAGTCCCTAATGAAACAGAGGAAAAGACGTTTCACACCAAAGATGTGGAGTTTTGTGTGCCCTTGGGCATCAGGTGCTGGGAAAGTCCAAAAAGGGGCTCCTTCCTAGGAAACAAGGGTTAATTAATTCCCTGCCAGGTGCTGTCCAAATGCTTTACAAAGGACTCTCTTCTTGAATTCCCTGCGAACCCTGTAATGAAGGTACATGCTATTATTGGCACTCTGTTTTTACAGACGTGGAAACTAAGGGACATGTTAAAGTAACTTGGTTACAGTTCCAGAGCTAGGGGCAGCCTGACATTCAGTGCAGATGGTCATCCCTTCAAACCCATGCTTGTAACCACCCAGTCGTGCTGCCTCGGTCCTGGTCCCTCACCATATTCATGATCCCAGGGGGCCGGTCGGCCAACAAGCGCACTTGTGGGGCACAGACAGATGAGGAGCAATCCCTCTCTGGGAAAGCCTACAGTCTAATTTTAAAAATAATGTAATAATATAAAATGACATAAAGACAATATAAAGTGACAATATAAAAATTATAAAATAATTTAAAATAATATAACAATATAAAAAGACATGGATACCCTCTCCACCAGCTGAGGAATTACACGGTCCACCCCATGGCCACTAACATCCTTTTGTGGACCGTCTTGCCTTCCTGGACAGAAGCAATAGTTGCAGCAAAGCTTTGGTGAAGATTTTCCTTCAGGCACATCTTGTCTTGCCATAAATTAACCACCAACCGTTTTCATATGCCTTCCCTTATTCACTTCCCCCTCTTTTATTTGCAATCATGTTCGTGTATTCTGGGCACTGCTAGTTGGTTCAGTTAACAAGGAAGAAGAAAACTGATAAAGATATTGTTAATGGATCTCTTTTGTGCTTAAAAAGAACTCGCATCTTCCCTCCCACGTGCTGTCCTGAATTCCCCTTTTCCTCCTTCTCAAAGTTTTACTTTTTCCCAGAATGTCTGTGTGTGCCATATGACAGTGATTTTCTGTGGAAATGCTTTATTCTTCAATAAGAACCTTTACAATAGCGAACTTCTCCAACATTTATGTGTAAATTTGGGTTATTCCGAGGCAAAAAAGGAACCTTGGAATATAAATCTGCACCATTTCTCCTCCCCTTGAGTGTGAGTAGAATTTTAGACTGGTACAAAAACCAAAAAAAAATCCCCTCCTTAAAAAATCATTCTTTTTAGCATCTATCGTTTCATGCGTTTGGGTTTATAAGACAGGATCTCAGAGAGGACAGAGCATTAATCTGTTTCAAAATAGCTCACCAAGAAAGAGTACTTTTCATTCTGTTGTATACAAAAGTTGGGTAGGATTCTATATACATGCAATTTAAAAATTCCAGTGCTCTCAGGCTAACAATGGTCACGAGCAGGCTGGTTATAGTGTGCAGGGTGACTGCGTCCCCAAGCTGCAGGGCCAGACAGGAAGAAAGCAACACACCTTATCAGAGGGGTCCCCAAGAAATGATCGTGGTGGCAGTAGCTTTATTTTGCTCACTTGCAATAGCAACAACAAAATGATGCCACAGATGAAAACTGTCACGTCCCACCCACGCCATCTGTCCTATGCTATGCACCCACAGCTCCCCTCATTCTACAAATTAATCTTTCACACATTTTTTAACAAAAAAAGTGTTAATGTTATAAAAGAGAAAAAAAAAAACAAGGAAAACAGAAAGGGCTGTGTAGAAAATAAATTAAATTTAAATTTGATAGCAGTTATGACTTTTTTTATTGACTATAAGAGCAAACAGTCACATCAAATTGGTGCCACTGGCATATTATTAAAACTACAGGGCACCCTTAATGATCTCTGACAATGATCGCGTGTGTGTTTTTTTAAATATAGCATGCACATTTGTCCAATTTGGGCTCTTTTTTCCTGTTGCTTTTGTCCTCTTTCTGAGTGGATATTATTCATGAACTGAGTCTTTATTATCTGTTTGACCATCTGCATAGCATTGGCCATAGTCCCCTGTATTGTAATTTTGAGTGAAAATAAGGACTATTGGAGATTGCAATACTAAAAATAATAATAATAATATGCTTTAAGCATTCAAAAATAAAAGAACTAAAAGAAAAATATTTGTGATGAGGGGAGGCTTGAAGGCACATAGCATGGAGGTGGAAGAAAAACAGAAATCAATCGTTTAGGATCATGGACAGGATATTCACTCTGACCAAATTAACACCTACTTGCCTCAATGACAGGCATTTCAGAACATGATGCTGCTGCATGCTCGAATGTCTTTGAAAGAAAAAAGAATGGTTTTCCTCCTCGCTTCTCTCCTGTTTCGGAAGTCCACATACCTCTTAGTGGAATGGAGCCCACTTAGCTGTCAAGATTTAGAATTTGCCTATTCATGTTTACAAGGCATTAAGTTCCTGCTTTTAGTTTAGTGAAGGGAGCTTTTCTTTTACATTAAAATATTAGGGCATGTTTTTCCAATTCAAATTTATATATATGGGGAAAAACGAATTAACTGCAAACTTGTTATTCCTAAAACTTTGCCAATTTTATTTGGTTCTCTCCATTCTCCTTTATTTTTTTTCCCTTTTGAGATTTTCTTATCTCTCTTTCTGAAATTCTCTTAATCAGTGTTAGTTTACCATTTTTTTCTCTTTCCACTCATCAGATTCTCCCTGTAGCCACTGAAAGTCCATCCAAATCAGTTGATTGGAAGATGAAGATGGATTAGCAATAAAACATCTTCCTGACAAGAGTCAGTACACAAGGCTACAGTACATTTATGACAACAACATTTTGGTTTCAAGTGAAAATGTAGCAGGAAGCATATAGCTAGCTCAGTGGCAAAGTGCATGCGTAGCATGCATGAGGTCCTGGGTTCAATCCTCAGTACTGCCATTAAAATAAATAAATAAACAAATAAACAAACTTAATTATTCCCCCTCAAAAGAAAATGTATAATATCCTACTTGTTTTTTAATGTTCCTTGTTTTTTTTTCTCAAAGTCGTTGCCTGTTAAACTTGAGGAATATGCAATTACAGTGATGCTTACACACAGACACGCACAAACTGCTTGGGCTTAATACCAAAGCAAGATGAAGTCTATCGATTATCTCATTATTTAGAAAATGAATTGTTTATTTGCAGTTAGTAATGGTTTAAAATAACTTTTTAAAGAAATTTGTTTTTTCCCCTCCAAATTGGTGCGTGTATGTATATTGTGACAATCTAAATGGTATAAAAACTTCAAATTTGGAAAGCTAATCACTTTAATATCCATATTGATTTACCTAAAAATAATAAAGAATTTCTAAAATCAAGAGGGATGATCCAGTTTCAAAAATAGCTACTTGCTCATGGTGGGTAAAATTTAGGCCACATGTTTTTATTTATTTTCATATTTATTTAATTTATATGGAGAAGATAAGCTGGTCATTTAAAATGATTGAGTTAATTCTTTTCTTTTCAAGACTACTTTAGTTACAAATATTACAATAGCCCAGAAATGTTAACATTTCTATCTCATTGAATGGCATAAAATTTTAATCAACATTATAAAATGTATGTTTATATATCAATCTGATATATGTTCTGTCTATGAGACCTGAAGAAAACAAAATCATAGTTATTTTACAGACCTGTTTTAAGTCATATAGCTCCATTCCATTTTCACTAAGTTGGTGTGATAATCACTGATATTTTTACACCATATCTAAATATACATTTGATAATACGGTACAGACTTCTCTAACAAATTATATTTCAGAGGGGTGGGGGTATGGCTCAGTGGTAGAGCATATATGCTTAGCATGCAGGTCTCAGGTTCAATTCCCAGTATCGCCATAAAAAAAAGGAAAAAAACCTACAAACTGAAAACACAATACCATTAAAAAAATACAAATTATATTTCAGATCTGATTCTTAGAAAAAAAAACCAAAACAAACAAACAAAATCCTCTAAAACAGAAAAATCCAGTCTTGAGCACTCACAATTGAGAGCCAAAGTTTTCACTCTTGCAAAATGACAAGATTAAAAATCCTGAATTTAAAATCTTCTTTTAGAAATATTGTCTAATAGAAATACTTCAGAAAATATTTAGTGACACTATGCTTGCGTGAAATGATTTGGGCTAATATCACATACTTCAACCCTACTTTTATATTGCCCCTTCTCACTGTACCCTTCCCCCCGTCAAAGTATTACTTTGTATGAAACATCATCTGAAAGCTAAACATTATCTTTTAACCATGACTTACAATTGCTCTGAGGCTTCTCTGAGTCTAACTAGGAATTCTGAGTCAGAATAAAGAGCAGGGAGTTTTAGAGTTGTTTACAGGAGCAGGATTGGAGACATGAAGTACTAACATGCTTAGGTAACGTATGCTTATTCTTGGCTATTTCTGTAGCTGTTTGTAAGTGTTGCAGACTGATCATCTCAGAAGCTGTGTAAGAAGAAAGGATCTCAGATTTCTGATCGGTTCCCTCCTTAACGGCCCTGAGAGTTTGATTTTCATTTAAACAACAGTAAATATAGGCATAAGGGTTTGAGATGAATTATGTAAGCCCTTTAGCCATAACCATTACATTCTGCCACCAAACGAGCTGCTGTTCTCACTTTGTTTTATGGGCTCTGCGTAGCCTGTGTTATTGTATCTGCCAAATAAAACCCAGCAAACCATGCAAATGAAAATATAATCTTTTATCTTTCATAGTCACAGGATGCACCCATATATACGGTTTTATAGACACCTCTGCACCAGATTTACTGCTATTAGGATCCTACGGTCTTAATAGGATTCCCAGAAAGGGAAAACATCTCTTTCTTAGAGGCATTTTCAATTCTGTCCACCAATGGCGTATGTCTTTAGTTGAAGTTACACTTGAAAAGTCAGGAATAAGTTCTTTCGTTATGTTTTTAGCTTGTCTGTTGGTTCAGTTTAGGTCACGGGCTTTATCCTTACACATAAAGACCCAATAGATTGTATTTTTCCAAAGCATAGCAGATTTTAACTTGTTTAAAAACAACGGAAGCTTTTCTTCTAGTTTCTGAGTGGCCTAAATATCTGAAGAGCAATGACAATGAATCGATGACTAACTAGCCCTGCAACGCATCCATCCTAATTTGGGGCCTTGGATAAGCCACTTAGCAGTTCTGTATCAACATTCTCCTCCAAGTAATGAAAATAACAACACATTCCCTGCCTATAAGAGATGTTTTGAGGAACAGCTCATTTCTAAACGCCTCACAGATGGAATACTACTTACATATGCTAGAAAACTGCTATGATTCTACCAGGAGTAAAGTTTCTACCTCATCCACCCGGGTTGTCTATACTGGGTCAGAGTACCTCTAAGAAGTAAACGGACACTTGTCTGGTCGTCTACAGAGCAAGATATGCTTCTGGCCTTTTCCTGAGTTTGAAGGGAGCAGTTGAACATGGAAAGCACTGCTGTTCCCTCCAGTCTCTGGAAAAATACAAAGGTCTCCCTTCCTCCTTCCTTTCCCTCCCCCCTCTCCAACACTTTCTCTGCCCTTCCTCCTTCTCCGCCCATAAATCTTGAATTCTTATTATGTGCCCAGCACCATTCTAGGTGTGAAAGGTACAGTTGTTAATGTCATAGAAAAAGTTCTCATCCTCAAGGAGCTTATATATTATCAAGGAAGATGGTAAATAAAAACAGAGCTGGTATCTTAGCTCATGGGAATTCTCCTGGTTCACTTTATTGAAGTTGTTCAGTCCTCTTTCTTTCCAGTGTTATTTCATGCATCTGGTTATGATCCAGGCTACATGTTTTATGTGGAGGCTGATATGCTGAATACCAGGCCCCATGTATGTTAGATGTTTGGGGACTGTTGAATGAATTAATTTCTGATATGTGATTAGTGAGGTTAATAAATGGTTCCTATGCCTCGATGAAATGTCAGTACATCCACACAGTTTCTCTGTAAGATCAACCAAATCTATGTAATGAGTGTGCTATGAAGCTCTGACTCTCTGTTAAGAAAATCTAGTTTATATCAACAGGTTTTAACAGAAAAACCAGCCAAATTAATGACCGACCTAAACGCACATGAAGGTGGGTGTGCGCGCGCACACACACACACACACACACACACACACACACACACACAGAGCTGCCCCGATTGTGGCAACTCAGTGTCTGGGAAGAGTTAAATGTCCAGTATATTCTAACTCTCTTTACTTTGGGGCTAGCGCTTTCAGAAAGTATGACTTAAGGACAATGAGCAAGATATGATTTGACAAATAATACTGGCATAGGTTCATCAGAGCAGAGGAGGAAGTGCCGACATCTCCGTTTTATTTACCTTTCTGCTGCCACCACCTCCATCAGCAGCATCTCCACCACCAAGGCCTCTTCCACAGACTTCCCGTTGGGATCCTTCCTTCTCTCCACCTCTCTTCAATTGTCCCTCTGTAACTGCCACCATCTTCTCACTTTCCTTTACAGTCTAGCTCTCCCCTCTATGTTACCTTTAGCCCTACCCCTCTCTTAAATTGCTCATCCCTGTCAATTGTTTCTGTCTAAAATGCTCAACTGTGCATTTTACAATGTTACAAAGACTTTGTTGTTGTTCCGCCTTAGTAAGTCTGTGTTCCTGCATCTGTCCCATATTGCAAGTGCTAAGGCATAGCTTGGCAATGTAGATGAGCTGTCAGTTTGCCTTTTTTTTTTTTTTTTTTGCTATGACCTTGTTAACAGCCTTAGTTTTGTAAAACAACTTCAGAGCAATGGGTTCTCAGTTAAACATGTGCCAAAACATTAAGGTACAGAGCCAGGGAACAAAGAAATCTTCAAGACACACAGAAGAAATTTGAAATCTGTTTTCTTCTGAGTTCATATGCAGGAACCGCTTTTCCTATTGTCTCCCATAAAGTCATTACTGCAGCTTCAATTTAAAATGCTTATTTTTTTTTCTTACTGAGTTTAATTTAGATACACATTTGCATTGTAAAATGGGTACTTTAAAAATAATCATTTTAGTCTTAAGCATAGATGTTAGTTCTTTGTAAGCGAAGTAACTTCCTGAGTTGCATGTTATCGCTAAGGGCGAAGTAAATTTCTGGAGTGAGATTTAACCTTCTGTCTGCTCTTATTACCAGGAATAGTTTGAATTTGGTATGTATCAAGACTTTTGTGTTAAATTTATAAGAATTTCTTTATAAGAAAGGTTTTTATTGTGACAGTTTTCTATTATTATGATAGTTAGGGTTGGTATGCATTTATTAGCCATGAATGAGAAATGAAATGTTATCTTTGTCTAGTGGGTTCACAATCACATTTATGCATAATGAAGCCCTTAATATGTACCATTGGCACCTAGCACATGGTGGAAATTTTACAAGAACTGTGAGAATGCAGTTCCATATTTCTCTGATGTATTGTAAGTTCTCAGCAGATAATTTTTGGATGTATCATTTTCCTTTCTGCCGGCTTAAAGTCCAAGAAGGTCCTGCTTTAGAGGATGGAGCAGGCCTAGAAGGAGGGAGAAATTTCTCCTTGTACTGGAATGCAGACAAATTTTCTCTCTTTTGGTCAGAAGCACATTTATCATACAGTAGGTGTGCAGTGTCAATGCTTACTGGTAATCTCTTGTTCTATTTACCTTTTCTAAGTTCATTTGCACCTGAATTTCTACAAGTCCCAATTAAGCCACTGATATAATTAAGAATATTAATATTTAAATATTAGAAAGTTTTATTCTTTTATTTTGAACAAAACAAACTATCTGTCTCTATGTATTTTACAGAATTTTAGAACAATCAATACTCAAAGATCTGTGCTATTTAAAACATGGGGCATGAATATCATAGGCTCATATTAAATCTTTCTTTAACAGGATCTATTCGTCTGGAAAAGTCATATGTTTGTTTCATCATATTAATTTTAATAATTAAATCGAGAAAATCCACAGATAAAATGAATGCATCTTTTAATTATCCAAATTAATATAACTTACAAAGCAGCCAAACAACTCCAACATTTGGATTTTGGAGGTACTGTGCAATTTTTAAGGGTGGTAGACTTGCCTATACAAATTTTACTTTGTTTAGGAAGGTATTTAAATCGTTTTTAACTGATTGAACTCAATCAATGGACGGCAGGCAAGGCATTCTGTGTAGCAAGGAAGACAGCCAACCTGGGGTTCGAAGGTTGCTTGGGATCGTATACCAATAGAATAATGAATGTCTTATAGAACAAAGTGGAAAAAGCACCACTGTAGGCACTTTTTTCCTTCCATATGCACTACGGTATAATGCATTTAATGAGGGGATGGAGGGAGAGAAAGAGGAGGTGTGGACTTGGTGGTTCTTTACTTTCTTTCTAAATTCTCCAGAGTGGCCAGGCTTAGTTGAGACCAAGTCTGAACCATCAGCCCTTTGGCCGTTATGCTTTATGCTGTCTCTGGATTTATGGTGGTCATGTAAAAGCACTGAATTACAGTAAGCAACTGAAAACTGGCTACACAAGAAAAGCAGTCTGGGAAGACTGTATCTTTTGCTCCTCTCTGCCCTTAACAGACCTCAAACAGGTTTGAATTACTGGTGTAGGCTCATTCTGCTTTCAGTATAGAGGGTGGGGGCTGGGGGAGTGGTGGGCAGTGGGGGGGGGGGGTGTCTATCCCCAGTGCCCTGCGTAAATCTGCTAAGGGCCTTTCCTCAAGTGTTTATGATAACATTATTTCTGTCTTCAGGGCTGAGAATCAGGATGAGTTATCTTCTATTTATGGCTTATCACAGTTCAAAAATTTAATAGATTCAAGTATTACAGAATTTATAACCCAGGAAAGTATTTGGTACATAATGTGCTTTGCAGAATTATAAATATAAGTATAAATATATTTAAAACTATGTTTTAGGAAATATGGTCCCTGCTCATTTCATCATAGTGGTATGTGTTGCAGTCATTTTTGCTTTTTTTACTATTGTCTCAGCTGTATTTCTCCCTTTAGGCCATTTCAAACTGTTCATTTCTAAAAGTGAGAAGAGAATGAGAGAGTATCTAAACAAGTTAATAAAATTTCATGTGTGCTATGACATTGAAAGTGAGTGGGCTTAATGGAAGCTTCAACGAAATTTTCATTTTAGCATATTTTTCTCTAGATTCAAAATCAGGTTAACTTCTACTCACATTTTGCTACATTTTAAAGTTCTTATATTTAAAATACTATACCTTGGAATATCTGGTCTTTTATTACTAATGCTTGCCTCCCTAATATTTTTTAAGAAAAAAACTCCAATTACACTCGAAGTTTATAAAGTCAATATTTAAAAATTAATTTCATAGATAACCTCTTCAACATGACTTATTGCACAAAGTATAATAAAGACACTGATTTTCTTTTCCCCAGAGATTTGATCTGTTGTTCACATTTAAAAATCAGACACTTATTTTAAGGAGTTGCTCATCAAATTAAATTTTATTTGGCCCTTCGATGTTTTACAGTGTTAAATTGTTATTGGTTGAAGTGCATGTGTTTGTAAAACATAAACCTTGTTCTCTTGCAAGAAATCTAACCATGAATGGTTAGATTGACTTGTATCATTTTTAATTTCAGGACTCCCAGAAAAGTATGGATTAATTGGAACTGAACAGGACTGGGATTCCCCCAGAGGGAAGCAATGGTATATTTTTCTAATAGTTTAGAGACTGTAATTTTTGCACTTCTTTTTTCCACTGTGGAAGGGAAAAAAAGATTATTGGCACTCAAACTTTGTCAGGTAGCCATGCATCTTGCTACCTTACTAAGCCTGTTGTGTAGAGGTAAAGAGACTCATTTTGAGGAGCTGACTTGAGGGGGCTCTTTAGAGTCTGGCTTATTACCTTCTACGGTTCCAATTGGTGCTCAGTAAAAATAGGCATCATTCTGTATTGTGATACCTCTGACATCGGTCTTATTTTATTTATTTACAATTTGTATGCTGATGACTTTCCAAAGATGATCAAAAGCATCATTTCTATGTAAGTTTATGATTTACTGACACACAAAAAGTCAGAGTAAAGAAATGTTTTTAATGTGAAAAAACGGGCAAAGAAAATGCAACTGCAACCAGAGACTAGGGACAAGATGGTTATAAAAATTTAATATTAAATTTAGCTCTCATATTCATATCCCATTATATTACTTAGCTTCTGTATTGTTTCAGATTTTCTATACTTACGCCATTTCTTTCCCAACTAAATTTAAACCCCAAGAAGGAGAGAAGCTGTCTCATACTTTCGTCATCTTCTGTATCAGAGTACCTTTCTTAAACACAGTAAATACTCCAGAAATGTTTTTATTGATTCGGACAATGTTTGAATATTCCATGCATTTTCATAAGTTTAGAAAATCTTTTACATAACTGAGGGACTACATACTTGTTTCTTTAAATATCTGTTTTATCTATATTTCCTGGCGACATTACTCAGCCCCCAAGATGGATCCTAGTGATGACTGTTAAATCTGAAAAACAGTGCTCATAACTTTTGATGCATCAGTGTCTCCCCCCGCACATCTCTGGGGCTGTTACTCTACCTGTAGGTGCCTTTGGTAAAAGCTTTTGTTAGAGATGTGACTTTGCTCTACATGCCACAGAGCTGAGTTTCCACATTTTTTGTGGATAATCTAACTGCTCTTTCTCATGAATTTATTATTTAATATGGTGACACTATCAATTACTTTGTCTTTTTGTCCAGAGATCTGTTACTTTCCTTATTTTTCACTTTTACTATTTTTCACGAAGGTGAGAAACAACTTCGAGAATGCAAATATTTCTTTTTCCTCTTTTTTCCTGAACTTGCTGGCAAAGCATGTTACTTCTTTTCACCTGTTTTTTAAATAGTGTATTTCCTTCACCAAGAACAGTAATGAATTTCCCTAACTTGAAACAAGGTCAGACTGAAATCGGGCCTTCTACCAACAGACTAAAAGATCTAGAATTCACCAAAAGCACAGATACAACAATATGATTCATGGAATAAAAAAAGTCTAATTGTCACAGGATGGCCTTGATCTCAGTTATCAATCACAAGGGCCCATGAAAAAGTTGAGTGAAGAGTAGAGAACATCACTATTGTTTTTAACAGGATATTCCAATAGCATTTCAGCTCCAGGAATTTTGGGCACTCCAGTTTTTATTTCGTTAGTAATTCAGTGTCTGATTTGCCCACACAATACATTCAACTTAGTTTATCCATTTGACCTGGAACAAAGTGAAAGCACATTTTGCCCAGTTGAAAAGTCTCCTGGCAAGTTGGTTAGCAACAGAATACCAGTCCCAGTTCAGTTAGCAAAGAATAAACACATTCCACTTGACTATTACTAACTAGTGTACTGATTTCCTCACTCTTTAGTTTTCTATTTTATATTCTTAAAGCGAATTTTCCCCTTGTTATTTCAACTTTTTACTTGTAATTCTTGCCTCTTCAACAAGATTTTCAGTTTCTTGAAGTAGAAGTTTCTACATATCTTCGTGGCCATGATAAACACAGTTTAATGGCAAAGAATAGGAATCGAATAAAAGTTTATTTGAAGAAAAGGAGAAGCGATTCAAACAGTCTTAACATCTCTTGGTAGTTTAACTTTGTGGCTTGAGACCACCAATTAAGAAATCAGGCTAGAGCTTCTACAAGTATCAATTTTACTGTAGTTCTCTAGAATTTGGTCACTTGAGAATGGCTACTTGTAACAGCTTAAGTACACGTGACATGAGGGTTCTGCGAGAAACACGGACGCTTCCCTGTGCCTAATGCCATGAGAATGACGCCCAGAAACTGCCGATCTGAGCCGGTGGCGTCCGCAGAGCCCAACGCGCACCTGCACCTGCAGCTGAGACAGCGCGGGACGCGGCGAGGATGTTCCTTCGTCCTACCCACTGCGCTCCGGGAGGCTAAGGCCTGGGCGTCGCCACCCACAGCAGCGGGAGCAGAGGGACTAATGCCGGACTCTGATCGCCTTGCCTCCGCGGATACCTGCGTAACTTTGAGCAGCCCAGACCCACTACGTTTAAAAGTGTATTTATGGTTGTCACGGCGCACACTGAAAAGCTTGCTCCGCACCCCTAGAGCGCGCGAGGCCTCCCAGCCGGGAAACAAGCTCCTCCCAGCGCAGCTGTCGCCGCCGCCCGCGGGCTCCTTTCACTTTCTCACGGCCAAGTCCCCCAGAGGGGCGCCGCAGCCGCCACCGCCGCTGCGCCCGCCCGACGACTCCGCCCGCACCGCCGCGCTACCAGCCCCGCCCGCCCGGGCCCGCCCACCCCAACAGCTCCTGCCTGCGATTGGCACGCGCGAGCGGCTGCTCCGGTTCGCCTCTCGCATTGGCTGGGCCCTCTTGTCAGTCGGACCATTGCCCGCCGCTGCCTCCGCCCCCCTGAGAAGCCGCTCTCCTATTGGAGGAGACTGCGTGCTGGGGGCGGGCGGGGAGCCCGGTCCGGCGGCTTTCGGTCAATCGCAGCAGCCCAGCGCCGGGAGGGAGGGAGGCAGGGGGGGGAACATCTGGCCGGCGCCGCCGCGTGCGTGCGTGGTGCGTCCCCCGCCCCTCCCCCCCGGCCACCCCCCCTCCCCCCCCCGCCCCCCGGCCCGGGCTCCGCGCTCGCTCCTTGCTCGCTCGCTCCCTCGCTGTGTCTGGCAGGCTGCGGCCGCCGCTGGGCTGCTGCCATGGGGAGCCGTTGAGAGTGGGGCCTCTTCGCTCCGCCGCGCTCCTCTGGCTGCCAGCGGGGGTGGGCGGGCGGGAGGGAGGGGGCAGGGGGAGCGGGCGACGGTGCCGGGTTTGGGGGGCGGGGGGGCCGGGAGGGAGGGAGGGGGGCCCGCGGAGGAGGAAGCCCACCAAGTCCGGCGGCGGCAGCGGCGGCGGCCGGGAGGCGGAGGACGCGGCGGTGGCGGCGGCGGGGACGCGGTGACTTAGGGCCGCTCCGTGTGAGTCCCGGCGCCGGCCCCCGGCCCCGACCCGGCGCCCCCTCCGCGCCCGGGCCCTGGCGAGGCGGGACGCGGGCTGTGCGGCCCCGGCCGGCGGGGCAGTACGGGCGGGCGGGCGGCCGGGCCCCGCGAGTGGAGTTAGTTTGTGCGGGTGGAGCTGGGGGCGGCGGGGGGCGCCGCAGCGGCGGGGGCCGGGCCGCCGCAGCTGCGGGTCGGGCGGGGTGCGGCCGGTGCAGCTGCGGCGCGGGGCGCGCTCCGGCCGGTGCAGCTGCGGCGGCGCCTCACGGGGCGGGGGGCGCGGGGCGGGGGCTTGGGAGCGGTGCAGCTGCAAGGCGCCGGGACGGCCGCGGCTCCGGGGACCCGTGCAGCTGCGGCGGCACCCGGGGGGAGGCCCCTCCCCGGCCGGGGCAGTTGCCGGGGGCTCGCGCAGTGGCGGCAGGGAAGCGGTGGCAGCCACCCTCCCCCGGCTTCTTACGACTTTTCTTTTGTTGTTGCCGTGACCCGGGTCTGTTTTCTCGTCTGTTGTTTAAGGTGTTTTCCTGCTGCACCGGCTCTACGCCCTCCACCTCCTTCCCTGTGGTTTAACCTTCCTCTTTCCCCTGTGTCTTTTGCACAGCCAACTACGTAAAGATTTGCATTTCTTACCCCCTCCCGGCTCCGCACCCCCGCCCCCACCTCCTTGAAAAACAAAACCTAACCTCACAAAACCTCTCCGGACCCGCGGCTACGAGGCGCAGAGGGGTTGATTTGTGGAGTGGGAGTCGCTGGCCCATTGCGGTGCTCGGGACTCATTAAACTGTCACTCGCCCCCCACCCCACTGGGTAAATGGGGTGATTAATGTCTGATATATTGGAATGGGGCGAGGGCATTTGTGCAGAATAGGCGGTGTGACTGAGAAGGAATTTTATTTCCAAAGAGTGCCTCCTGAAATAGGCATTCATAATTATGCCATTTATCGCGAAGTTAGAGAAAGTTGGGTTTGTGATTTTGGGAAGGCAAGAAGCAGAGGATAGAAACCTTGGTCTTTGTTACTCTTTCTTGGACTCTTTGCCATGGTTTTCTAATGAGAACGGAGTGGTTATCACCAGGACTGCAATACTTGCGCCTCAGGCCCCAGTACCTTTTCTGCTCCTCACCCTCCCTAGAGTCTGTGGAGACGCCTTTGACATTCACAGATGTCGCAGCCCCTTGCAGGGCATTGGTTAGGCCAGCCCAGGTTACGTTACAATTTCATCAGCCATTCGAAGAAAACCCCCAATCTCGCTAAAAAAGTTCCCCAACTTACTAGCCCTGGCTACCCCCTCCCCTTGCCCCTTTCTCCCTGAAAGGTTTTCTTGTGATCATGAACATTACAGAGTGACCCAAGAAAAAGATTGTTATGGGACACAGATCAAGGGGAAGACAAAGTTCTGCTCTTTCTGAGCAGAAAGTCAGATCAGATAGACAGATAGGCAGATACAGCTTTCATTTTAAGTGGCAGTAGCAGGTTGTGTCAGTTTATTAATTTGTCTCATTGAACTGAAGTACTTTCCAGGATTTCAGAAAGTGCAGTTTCGGCTTGTTGATACTGAGAGTTGAAATTTGCATCAACTGGCAGTATGAGAAATTTTACTGAGAAGGTAGTTGTAGATAAGTAGTTATGTAAGAGTGAAATCATAAGGGAACCAGGTTGAAGTAGTAGTTCTGAATAGTTTTCCAACATTCTGAGACACGTATGCCATTATCTCAGCAGAAAAGAAAAAATGAAAGTGCCGTAAAAATGTTAAAATGGGACTGGAGATGTCAAATGGGTGGGTTTAAAAATATCCGTATACGGCCTTTGAAACTAAACGTTGGAGTTGAATAAAAGTGAATCTGGATTTCCTGACTAGCACCGTGGCTTGAGTGTGCTGTCAGTATGTAAGCCAGTCCACCAACTTAAGACAGAAGTGTTGCTATTCCATAAATACAGTAGAACTCCATATGCTGAGTTTTTCAATTTCTTCTGTTAGAAAGTTTGGGGAAAAAAAGGAGACTTTGAAGTATTTTGTTTATACTAACAGAAGAGAAAAGTTCTCCTAAGAAAAAGCTGGTGGCAGGAGTGTAGAGGAGTAGCATATGGCATTAAAAGGAGCACAGCTGGAGGTAGCATTTCCATCTGAACATGATGTCAGAGCAGCTGACAGCCTGCCATCCCTCAGCCTTTTATTCTAACACACAGACAGGGAGTTAGTGTGTGCGGATCTGTGGTGGAGAAGGTATCTCATTCCTCTCTAACATCATCTCCACTTTGCATCTGTCTCTCTTAGTCTGCTTTTTTTCCACCGATGTAACAGACCTGGAGCCAGCAAGACTCAGAGGAAAGGACTTAATCAGGTTTATGTGTCCTAAAGGTAGGAGTAGCAAGAGATTAGATCAAGCATATTTCTGTTTTGGTGTTTTGTTTATTGAATTTTAAAAAATCACATTACTTTTCTAACCCAGTTTAGGAATAAAATATGAAATCGAGTACTCAGCGAACATCTTATTGGAGTTGAAAGTCTTGGGCTTGTTTAGTTTTAATTTTTAGCCCTTTTGCTTGAGTGGGTAAATACCTTTAATACACAGAAATATTTCAAGTTTTGAAATGTTAAGAAAGGCTTTGAAATATTGCTTTTTGAGATCACTTTGGATTAAAATGCTTTTTTGTTGTTGTTGTTCACTGCTATTTAGATTCCTTTTGCTTTTGGTGTGGGGGGGTGGGGCGGGGGGAGAAATAGTAAACTGTTTGGAATCCAGCATCCAAACTTATATGAGAAGATTATTCTCGTTAAGAAGCTAGATTGTGTAATTAATTCCACTGTGAAACTTTATTCTTCAAAACATTCAGCAGCACTACTGAAACATACAGCTGTAGTGCTTTTGAAACCGAAGGTTTTTTAAAAAGAAAAAAAAACTTTTGTCCCCTGGAGAATAGTTTGACTAGTTTCCTAATTTCTCTTTCAAATATATATTTAAGAGATCTTTTATTTCAGCGTAACGATAATTATTTGCAGGAGTTTTTGTGTTAGCGACTAATTTAGAACTTGTAGATTTGAGCTGCCTGAATTGGCCAGACAGCTGTAATCGCACTCCTCTATTCTTAATCTCTTTATCTGGGCAGCAGCTGCCATATGGCCACAGTCAGCTGGATCAGATGTTTATAAGCTTCCTTCTTCGTCCCTCTCTGTCCTCTCAGCCTCCTAATTTGATCACGGCTACCTTGTGAGCTGCCCTCCAATCTTTATTTTTAGCCCTCTCAAGGATTAGGATTGATGTTAGCTGTGAGGCACTTAAAGTGATTGTATTGTAAATCTTGGTTTATTCTAGCTGTGGCATCTTGCAGAATGTATTGGGTTAGGATGAAAGTTTAGTGCATCTTGGGCAAAGTGTAGAAGAAGCAGGGAAGTAATTTTTAAATATTAAATTAATATGTAACCATTCCCCAAATGCACTTTTTGAGATATATGGTGTGGAATCTTGCTTCTGGCCATAGGAAAGGGGAAGTCGGGTGTTCTTTATTTTTAAGGAGTTGAATTTTGCCCCTTTGTATGTCTGCGTCTCTCCTCTGCCTCCATTTCACCCTCCTTCACCAGAAAACAAGGGCAACAATGCATATTTGAAAGAATAGAAGCTAGTTGGAAAACAAAATATATCAAGTTATGTTGAAACAAAGTATTTTCTGTTGACTGAGGTAAGGCAGAGTCAAAAAAAATTAGTTTCTCTTTTTCTAGCAAGGCTTTTTTTTTTTGCGGGGGGGATGTCGAACTTGTAAAGCTTTTGAGTTTCATTTGAACGTAATATGCCTTTATTTAAGTTTGCATTAATTTTAATATGGAACTCATTTTGCTTTGCACCAGATCAAAGTTTAGGTGAGAATTTTCAGAGTTAAATAAAGCCCTTCTGGTTCCTAATAGCCTAGATGTACAGATTTTACAAAGAAATATAACCATTTTTTTCTCAATTCATTAAAAAATCTTTTTGGATTTGTTCATAGTAAAGATGATCTTTTCCATCTGTTGATGTAGTTCCTTCTGATCTCGTACATGTGTGCTCTACCTGCAAATCTTAAGGCATTAACATCTGTTTTTATACACAGGGCTTTTGTTGTTGTAACACTCTGACTTTAAAAGTAAGTTGTTTGCTAATTTCTGGACTAATTATGTGATTTCATTTTTTTTCTTGATTCAGCCAAATGTGTGTGTTTAAATTGTGCTTCCTAAGTGCAGTCAAGTATCAAAATAAAATAAAAAAAGGATGATTGAACAAGTTTTCTGAACCTTCCAGAATGTGTTTGGGACTTTTCTTTGTTCATTATATGTGTCGTTCCCTTTGAAATTAAAGCTATTTTGTAGGTTTTGTAGGACATAATTTGATGAGTAGAGTTAATTAAATTTCCTCTGAAAGAGACCTAAATTCGTCTTCTCAGTAAGAGACTGTACTGAAATTAAGGCTTTAAAAACTTGACTAAAGTTAAAGGAAGGTGGAGATGCATCACAGACTGTTTGGCTGGGGTAAGAAGTTTCAAAAGTGTGCATTTTTCTTCTTGCATTTAGGTTTTCTGTGTGTGATTTGGTAGTGCTTGGGTCATAAGCCTGATTAAAATTCAGGGACGTGTACCTCAACAGCCCAAGCTAATTTTTGTTTTTTTTTTTTTCTTAAATGGGGACTAGAGCATTGAAAAGTTGTTCCTGACCAGGCTCTCATGAGAAATTTCTCTCATTCCAGGTTATGAAGACAGTATGGAGTTTCCAGACCATAGTAGACATTTGCTGCAGTGTCTGAGCGAGCAGAGACATCAGGGTTTTCTTTGTGACTGCACTGTTCTGGTGGGAGATGCCCAGTTCCGAGCGCACCGAGCTGTACTGGCTTCATGCAGCATGTATTTCCACCTCTTTTACAAGGACCAGCTGGACAAAAGAGACATTGTTCATCTGAACAGCGACATTGTTACAGCCCCAGCCTTCGCTCTCCTGCTTGAATTCATGTATGAAGGGAAACTCCAGTTCAAAGACTTGCCCATTGAAGACGTGCTAGCAGCTGCCAGTTATCTCCACATGTATGACATTGTCAAAGTCTGCAAAAAGAAGCTGAAAGAGAAAGCCACCACGGAGGCAGACAGCACCAAAAAGGAAGAAGATGCTTCAAGTTGTTCGGACAAAGTCGAGAGTCTCTCCGATGGCAGCAGCCACATGGCAGGCGATTTGCCCAGTGATGAAGATGAAGGGGAAGATGAAAAATTGAACATCCTGCCCAGCAAAAGGGACTTGGCGGCCGAGCCTGGGAACATGTGGATGCGATTGCCCTCGGACTCAGCAGGCATCCCCCAGGCTGGCGGAGAGGCAGAGCCACACGCTACAGCAGCTGGAAAAACAGTAGCCAGCCCCTGCAGCTCAACAGAGTCTTTGTCCCAGAGGTCTGTCACCTCCGTGAGGGATTCAGCAGATGTTGACTGTGTGCTGGACCTGTCTGTCAAGTCCAGCCTTTCAGGAGTTGAAAATCTGAACAGCTCTTATTTCTCTTCACAGGACGTGCTGAGAAGCAACCTGGTGCAGGTGAAGGTGGAGAAAGAGGCTTCCTGTGATGAGAGTGATGTTGGCACTAATGACTATGACATGGAACATAGCACTGTGAAAGAGAGTGTGAGCACTAATAACAGGGTACAGTATGAGCCGGCCCATCTGGCTCCTCTGAGGGAGGACTCGGTCTTGAGGGAGCTGGAGCGGGAGGACAAAGCCAGCGACGATGAGATGATGACCCCCGAGAGCGAGCGGGTCCCGGTGGAGGGCGGCATGGAGAGCAGCCTGCTGCCCTACGTCTCCAACATCCTGAGCCCGGCCGGCCAGATCTTCATGTGCCCCCTGTGCAACAAGGTCTTCCCCAGCCCGCACATCCTGCAGATCCACCTGAGCACACACTTCCGCGAGCAGGACGGCCTGCGCAGCAAGCCGGCCGCCGACGTCAACGTGCCCACCTGCTCGCTGTGCGGGAAGACGTTCTCCTGCATGTACACCCTCAAGCGCCACGAGAGGACTCACTCGGGCGAGAAGCCCTACACGTGCACGCAGTGCGGCAAGAGCTTCCAGTACTCGCACAACCTGAGCCGCCACGCCGTGGTGCACACGCGCGAGAAGCCGCACGCCTGCAAGTGGTGCGAGCGCAGGTTCACGCAGTCCGGGGACCTGTACCGGCACATCCGCAAGTTCCACTGTGAGTTGGTGAACTCCTTGTCGGTCAAAAGCGAGGCGCTGAGCCTGCCCGCTGTCAGAGACTGGACCTTAGAAGATAGCTCTCAAGAACTCTGGAAATAATTTTATATATATATATATATATATAAATAATATATATATACCTATATATAAATAGATCTCTATATAGTTGTGGTACGGTCTAAAAGCAGTCTTGTTTCCTGGAACTGAAAGGTTGGGATATTAACTTGTTTTTTGCACTTTAGAATAGCATGAGAATCTCACTAATTTAGCATTCGGATAAAAGAAACTTTAGAGCAAGTCAGAGAATAGAGAGGTGTTTTTCTTTCGAGGGGGTAGGGGAAGTAAGCCAGTAAGAACCTTTGAAACAAATGGTCCTATCACAAAATGCTCTCATAGGGCTTAATTTTGTCAGCACTGCGATGTCTTTTGAGCTCTCTCTTTTTTTTCCACTTTTTTTTTTTTTTTTTTTTTTTTTTTTTTTTTAAGTAGAAACTCCCTCCAGTTTTATGAGCCTCTTTATATGTCTCAAATTGCATGAATCTTTTCTGGCTGTTGGAAACCTGAATGCTTTTAGACCCAAATGGAAAATTTCTGAAATGCTGGATTATCTATTTTTAAACAAGCAGTTGACTTAAAACTTTCTGTGGCAACTTCTGGTTTTCTGACGGTTCCCAATGAGAGAAATTCTGAAAGTACACTGGGATCACTGGGACGCTGTCTTTGTGAAGGTTTGCTTGGGATGAAAAAGGATATTGCAGCTTCAGCAGTGTTGAACTGTGTGTTGAAAAATGTGAATTACTGTTATTGTATACTGTAACTGATTACATGGGCTGGGGGGGTGTCAAAGGACTTGACAGGTTGTGTTGATGCTCTTAGTTGAGTCTTGAAAAGTAAATATTAACGCTACAGAAATGCATGAGTTTCAATATATTTTTTGTCTTTGTTTGCATTGTATAACTTTAACGAGTGAGTTTAAAATTATTTAATTTCCTTAGAAAAATAACACCATTTGGAAAAAAACCCTGGTGTTATGAAGAACGTTAATGCACTGTTTTTATTTTTATTTTATATAATTTAAATTGACTTTCCCACTGTCTTTAAGTTGAAACTGTTAAGCTGAATAAAAACTTAAGCTGCAAATTGATAACTTCGCTATATAACAAGGAAAATATAAATGTTTACAAACGGCTTAAAGATTTGCATGTGCAGTGTGCATTTATAACAAAACTCCTAATTGCACAAAACCCAGGCCAGCTCAAACTTTAGGTGTACACACTTACCCAGTTGAGCGTTTTTAGAGTAACTACTGCACAAATTGACAATAGGTCATTCTCTTTTTTTTTTTTGCTCCTCTTTTCTTTTTCTCCTCTTCTTCCTTTCCCTCCCTCCCTCCCTCCCTTCCCCTCCCCACCCCCATCCCCCCTCCCTCAACTCATGAAAAGATTCTATGGACTGAAAAAGCCCCAGGCTGAAAGGACTGGACTGCCTTGATTGACATGGGGAAGGGGGTTAGTAGACTATGTGTATCGCGGCAGCAGAGGCTGCAGCCCAACGTGTGGTTTTAATGACCAGCACACAGGGCAAAAAGCATTTTGCACAGTGTTTGTTTTCCTGTCTTGCACTTACAAATAAGGTCTATGGGAGTAGCATGGAAAACGTTTGCTGTTTTTCCCTTTTTTTTTTTTTTTTTTGATTGCTTTTGTTTAAAATTTGATCGCCTTAACTACTGTAAACATAGCCTATTTTTGTGCTTAAGATACTGAATGGAAAACTCCATTGTGTGTTGCTGGACTGTTTTGGAAATATTTGGTCAAATGTGTGTTAATTTGGCTGTAATGGCATTTAAAGCAAACAAACAAAAAAAAAGCTGTGAAAATGGCCTTGGAGCATTATCTTTAGTTACTTGAAGAGTTTCTAGTTTTTTTAAAATACAATTTATGTTAAAATAATTTTTATTAATTTAGAGAAGACAATCAATGTCTGTGAGAAAACGGACTTTCTTTGGGATTTTCTTTTTTGTGGTCATTGTGAGTGATTGCTTTTTCCTTTTATTAGTTCCACATTCTTCCTTTGTTCTAAAACTTAGACTGACATCTAGCTTTGACAATCATAGTATGTTTTATTTTCCTGAGGGGGGAATAACTTATAATGCTGTTTAGTTTTGTACTATTGGTGTGTTGGTGAATTTTTAAACTGTGTGCTAACTGCAATAAATTATATGAACTGAGAATTTCTGGTGTGGTTTTTTTTTTAAATTGTGATTATGTACTACATAGATCCTAAATGTGTATCATACATGGCATCTTTATTTTTAATATCAGTTCTGTTCAGAGCTTATAGATTATTAGAGTGCCCTAAATCACTCAAATGGAAGTGTACAAACATTTTGCTTCTAGTCATTTAAGAAGATACTAAATGCACATTTAAAAAAATGTGACCCATTTACTATAGTCTGCATCAAGAACATTAAGGTAGTTCCCTAGAAATTTGTAAATCCATGAAACTTCAAGTGGGCAGCAGAGGGTTTTCATAGTTCGCCATACAACTACTAATCCATTCACCATAAGTCATTTTCATGGGTAATTTTATCCTAAGTTGATTGGTCAAATCTATTCTGTGTTCTGTCTAAATGGAAAATTGAAGGAGACCGGATGTCTTAATTTGGAAAACTGCTTGGCTAATGACTGGAATTCTAGGCAATCGAATTAGCAGGCATTCGATTGTTCAAGATTAGCTGTTATACATCCTTTTTGTTGCAAGGAGAACTCGAAAGTTCCCAGGTTTTAATTCTTAAGTTTTGACTTAAAATTGTAAGTACATGCAATCATTAGAAAAATTGTTTCCTAATTTTTGTGATCATCCCAACTTCATGCTTGACTTGGGTGTATCAGGGTGAGAACACTGCTGGCTGACCTATAGAATTGTTAGAACACTCACGTGCCGATCGGTCCTGTAGAGGAATTGTTGCGTGTGGTCCTAAGTGTGAGCAGGGCCATCTCAGACCTGAGAGAGTTTTTGTAAATCCTGAAATCTATAACTTCCAGCCTCAAAGTTACCTGTGGAAATTCAGTTTTACATGATTATTGTCAAAATTAAATACATTTTTATTAAATGACCTATAGTAAGGTTAATATTCTTTGATTCTATAGAAGTGAGATATAAGGTCTGGAGCTTGAAAATGTACCATTTGTTAAGTTCCCTGATAGCTTTGGATGGGAATCCCAAAAGATTTTATCATAAAGCACCATCAGTAATTTACAATTTGGGATCCTACATTTCTCTTTTTTTTGTTGAAACGGGATTTCTGTTACATGCAACTCACTTGGTTTTAACCAATCAAACATTATTTCACATGAAAGGGGAATGTACATTTGAGCTCCACAAAAAAAATTTCTTGGGCAGTTATAAGCAGATAAATGATGGGGTGGGGGGCAGGAATCTGTTTTCAGTTCACAGTATCTTAAAGCTTTCTGAGGATGTTGAGAGTTACAATGTAGTTCCACTGACTAACATCTAATGTTAAATGAAGAGCAGTTGACTTAAACTCAACTAGATACATTTATAAAACCAGTATTTTGACATGAAATTAGGAAGAAATGATGTCTTAAAATATTCCTTGCAAAACTGGAACAGTTATACAAATCACCACATTTGGTCAGTGAAGAAATCAGTTGTTTATTCATTACATTTTAAAAAAAAGGAAATTAATTTTTCATGTAATCATGTTGGAAACCATTCAAATTGATCTCCTCTTTGACATCTGACTGATACATATTTTAAATATGTGGTTTCATTTATTCTTGAAAACATCTGTTTCTTTTAGCTAATCAATTATGCCCTACATTAATGTGGGCCCAGAATTGTGTGCAAGGTGTACCCTAGGGAATATCCAAGAAATACACAGTGTTAAGGATACTGGTTTTGGATTTCCTTTCTAGTTACTTATGCTATCAGATTAATAGGTGAATCAGGTAGTTTTTCTTTAACAGACTTGTCACGATGATCTACAAACAGGTTATTGTAAGGTTAGAAAAAAGTGAACACTATATTAAAATTATATAACAGCTCACATTAAAATGGTTGAAATATTCATTATCCAGGTAAACAAAAGTTTTGAACTGTTATCAAAGAAAGCAATTGCCTTTTAACCCAAGAAACAATATTACTTAAAAAATCTTGAATCTCCTAAGTTTTATCAATAGAACACAAAATATATAAAACTTGACTTTAAAAATTCCATTGTACCAGATATGTTTTTAAAAATCTTAAGATCTCAAAATTTCCTGGACTGTATTGACTACAGTTTATTCTTACAAAGTTTAAAAACATTCTTTGGTTTCTAATATAATGAAGGAAACTTTTCCATGCGTCTGGATAGGAAACTCAGATAATTCTAGTTTTAATTTGTAGACATTGATCTAAATTTTCATTATGATCGTTCCAATGTTTAAAATTGCTGATAAGGCACAATGAGTTGAGTAAATGTGAATTTTGAATTCCAGGACAGAGGAGCTCAATCCTTTTCTTTAAAGTCATTTGCCATTAAACTGCTAGAGATAATACCATTTTAAAATCTACAGCAATCATTTTATTTTTTAAAAAACAAATAGCTTTTAGGAGTTTTATTTTGGCTATCCTCCAAGTTTATCACACTGATAGGATTTTGTCCCTTACATTATAAAAATTTTCCACCTTTGGCTTGCAGGAAGATGGCAAAGTATCTTTGTATGTGATCCTTTGATCCAAAATGTAGAACCACTTATCTCTTGACTTCATCACTGTAATTAAACAAAAAGAAACATTTTATGTTACTAGCCTTACCCACCCCTTCTTAGATTTTCTTAATATTATAAAAGGAGAGCTAAAGCAGTCAGATCATGCTGATGACACCGGAGGTTTTTAGGAATATTAATTCATTTACAGAGACATTTTAGAAATTAAACTTTTAGTATTTTGAAAACTGATTTCTTAAAAATCTTTATTAATTAATTTTTGTAATTTATTGTGACAGCAACTGAATTCCAAATTTAAAACGTTGTAACAAGGAGGCATGAGATCATAGAAATGAAATGGTAACTTGAAAAGTTTTTCTTTGGAGCCCAATTACCTTGTAAGTATCTGTTTACACTAACTAATTTGTTGAATTAATTATCCAGATAATTCAGGTTCATAGAACAGCTTTTTCCTAAAATATTCAAGCACTTGAAAGAATTCAGATTTTTGGTTTTTTTGAGAGAAATGAATTACCCAGTTAACTTTCCTGATTCCATTCTAACATTTACTAGTTTTCTGTTAATCACGATCCCTAGATTTCTGTGAACATGGTACTTTCTTTGATTGAAGGGTAGTTTGCAAAACAATTCTTTCAAAACTGAAATTGCTCTTGAATTTTCAAGCACTTGCCCCCTTTTGCTAATTGTCTTCAGGAATGGGTTTGCCGTTGAGCTCACATTTTGCTATAGGAAGCAATTCTCTCTAGTTCGTTTGGCAGGAGAGGAGTGAAAACCCAATTTGGCTTTAAAATGTAGCACATTAGTCAGTAACAGTTTCAGTGAGGATATTTAGAGTGGCTTTGAGAGGCCGTGTGACACAGATAGAGAGTCCATTCACGGAAACGACTTATTTACAGTTTGTTATAATCTCTGTAGTTAATCATTAAATCAAGTAGTTTTTATTCAATGTCAATATGCATGCTTAGTATGACTGTATAGGAATTTTAAAAAGTCATACTGGCCTGAATTCTCAAGTTTATAAAAAGTATATTTATAGTTAATATGAAGTGGTACATGGGAAAATGTATTTGCTTATTGGTAAACATTTGTAAGATAGATTAACTCTGTTGTTTCATATATTATGCATATAGTGCAACGACACTGAACTTGAAAGAATAGCGTAACCTAAATGATGTGAGCTGTGCCAAGCCAAAGCTAACTTTTGATAGGTGACAGAGCTTAAAAGAATATGTCTTAACCATGTACAATTTAAATATATAGATGACTTAAAACTATATATAAATAAGGACATATTGATTTCATTAAAAAAAAAAAGCATACTTAGTGCAGTGCACACTTCACCTCTGAGAGGATCACTAAACACCCTGACTTTTATTTGTGTACGTCTACTGCTCTGAGATGATCTGTGATCAGAGTACGAGCATTAAGGTTTTCATCTGAATCTCTTAAATTTGCTCTTACAAACAGACTAAAATTTATATGTATATATACATATAATATATAAAAGATACATATATGAATATACCTTTTCTATGAACCATTTCTTTGGAACTGTGTCATGTAAACGAGCTGTTTGATAATATTGATATGCCTATTGCAAATTTACTAGTTACAGACAACAATGCTTCCTAGGATGCTCTGTTTGGATACGTTCTAGAAAAGCACAATGGGACAATCATAGATAATTAAAACATTTAAGAAAAGCATTTATTGCTTCTGAGTCATAGCCACAGAAGTTAATGCCATCTATTTGTATTTAGTATTAAAAAAAATCCACGTCTTCTCACTTAAAATTGTTTCTCTGTGTACTCAAAATCCTCATCAAATAGAATAAATTTGAGCATAGAATTGTATTCCAAGAAAATCTAATTTCTAAGATTATTTCTATAACTGCCTTTGAGAAAGAGGGTCTCTGAAGCATGAGACAAGAGGGAGAAATGGGATAGGTTTATATTCAAAGCATAGACATTATACACATGCCTTTACTGTAAAATTTAATATCTCTTCAGAATCCCCAAGATTTTGCATCTGAATCAACGGGAAAGAAGCCGAAGGCTGGCAGATGGACTATTCCTTTAGGTTTTTATTTTTGTCGAGACTCAAACTTAAATTCCTATTTTATAGCCTGCTCTGTTTTTCTCAATGTCCTTTTATTAATTATAGGAGGGTAAACTTTGTATATTGAGTGATTTTGACACCATCGCACAATGGAATTTTCCAACCAAGTTGTTTTTGTGTCTGAATTTCTATCATTTTGAAAAAAACTGAAATACATTTGAAATGAAAACTACGGTTGAGCTTGGCCCCATTTACAGGTCTGCATCAGCAAACCACATACATATAGCCAGTGAGGGAGGCTGGAGCCTGCGGACCCAGGAGCTGAGGCATTTCCAGGGGCTCATTATAATAAGCCACATCAAACTTAATGAAATGCTTAGGTTTAGAGAAAAAAAATTAAAAGATATGTTGAGGCACAATGAAGTTTTGTTTTTCATCCTAAGTGTGAAGTCTAGAAAACGTGGTAATTTCTCACGTTCTATTTATATGTGATTTTACTTGAGGGATGCCTCAAAGCAGTACTAGAATCACTTCTGTGCAAAAGCGGGAGGGGGGGTGGGTTTGTCAACATTTATTCAATGTGCTTTGTAAAGGTGCTTATCTTGCAGTAAAAAGAATACTCGAGTCAAAATACGGGCAGTTGGTAGGCTTGACCAGCATAGAAGGATTTTAAATGATTGAAGTGTTTCTGTTTCAAAGTCAAACAACGCCCTCAAAGTGTGAGGCAGTCAATCCTCACATTGTTATTCTTCTTTAATAATACATATATAATTTTTTCTCTCTCTCCTAAAATAACAAAATTATTAAGTCTTATAAGCAAAAACAATTTCTAGCTTACATCTGTATCCTGAATTTTAAAATTTGCATCCTGGACTGGTTGCTTTTGAAATAATGAGTTAATTTTGTTATTGAAACTGCAAAAATCTAATGACCAGAATGGCCCAATTATTCCCTATTCCTTGAAGACCTATGTTGTATGTCTGATAGTCTCCCCTTATGGATTGCTTTATCACATGTTCTTCCTACAATCACAAAAACTTAAAGCTGGCAGGGGCAAAAGTGACTTCCAGCTTATTCATCGTAACAGTGGAGGAGCAGGGCGGGGCGAGGCATCAGGGAAGGGAAGGGGTCTGAAGCACTTTGCAAGTGTTTCGTACGTTCCCCAAACCTTTGGTTATCTGTCATTCTAGGCATGAGGTTTTTTTTCTCTTTAGAGGCACATGGCGGTTGAAAGCCTTGTTCGGGGCACATCTTTGATCAAGTCTGAATCTGAAATCAACATTCTGGTGATGCCCAGGTGGTAGAGTTTGCATTATGTAATATACATTTACCACAATGGCACTTACCACACTTACCATTGTCTGCTCTATATATTTATAAATTGAACCGAAGAGCAGAATTGTGCTATTTCTCTTCCTGACACGGATCCTATCCTATTCAAAAAAAAAGTTACAGCAGAATACTCTCTCCTGGTGTCAGAGGAGGACATATTTCGACCTTTCTACCTCGGGCTCCCCAAGAACTGAGACCTCGGCAGGATTCTACTGACTGACACGCTCTCTCTCTCTGCTCCCAGCCACGAAAGGGTTGCTTGGGTTTCCAAACATCTTTCTTGTTCAACCACAACGAGGCACTGCTACTTGCAGGCGAGTAACTGCAGGGCTGACAGAGCTGTTGCTGGACGTCCAAGAGGGAGAGAAGAAACATGGATGCACGGCAAAGGGTGGCAGCCAGACAAGAACCTCAAAACTTGTTTGCTGCTGAAACGGGAGAATTGAATAATTTTCCACTTAGTCTGAAAACTGGCCTTGGTTTCTTGGAATGTTTCTCACCTCCTTGTCTCAGTATCATCTGCCGGAATGAAGGCTTCAGAGAAAGTGGGGGAAGGTCTACCAATGCGACACAGGAGGAACCCCACCCTGCTACTTCTTGTCTCCGTTTGTAAGAAAGACCGGGAAAACGCCCTTCTCACCTTCCTTAGAATAGTGTGAAAATGACTATGCAGAAGCGTTCGGCTCTCAGAAAAAAGGTGCTGTGCACATTTGCAGTGACATCACTATTAGAATGATTATTCTTTTTTACACCAAGATGAAGTTTCTCCTTATCACAAAGCCTTCTTACCAAGGTGGATTTTTATTAATGTGGATTTTTATGATTTAAATTCATTGAGCATTAATAGTCTCAACTTTATTTCAGTTTTAAGCCGGCCCTGAGGAAAGCAATTTCTACATGAAACGTGAAAGTTCAAGTCCAATAGGGAATGAAAAAGATCCTGCAGTCTCAGGTAGGTCTGTAGGTGTGTACACGCTTAGGTTTGCTGTGAACTTCACGTAACTTACATCATACTTCTGGTTCCTTGTGACAAATCTTCCAAAGCCCTTTCAACTCTCTATCTGATTAATCTAATCCAGAAACCTAAGTTGGACACAGGTATTTTTTTCTCTGAAGGCTTGAGAGATCGAGACCAAAAGCTTCAGCTTGTGTTTAATCTTGCATCATAATATAAAAAAAAACAATATGATTAATACATACCATGATAACGAACAAGCACAACTCCCCAGGGAAGCACGCATATTAAAATGATTTACCCAGAGATTTAAATGAGTTACTCCGATCTCACCAGGAGAAGGTGGCACATGTCAGATCTGAGCTCAGAGCATCTCCATCTCAGGCCTCACATCACAGAGGTGCTATTTTATGTGTTGTTAGAGGCACGTTGTGGTACAATGCAAATCTAAGATCAAATGGCATCACAGGGAATGAATCCGCTTGGAGGAAGATGCACCTGTGAAAGTCCACGACTCAATGGAATGCAATGCTCTGTTCCTTATAAGGAAACTTTGAGTAAATATTGCCCAGATCAAGCTTACAGTCCAACTTTTCCACGTAACAGGCTTCAGAATCCCCGTTCAGCGTGTCCACTTCGCTCTTTGATGCAGCGCAACTTCACAAAAGCATTTGTGCCGCAGTCATCTGGTTTTCTCTTCCTTCTTGCTCTCCTTGATAAAATGACACAAGTCTCCCTTTTTATTTTATAATTTTCATAGATTTTTTTTTTTACAAGGCAAAGTCTTCAACAAAACATGTTTGGTGAAACAGTCCTTTTGGTTGATATATTTAAGTTTCGTTTTAAAAAAGTTAAAAAAACAACAACAAGAACCAAAAACAAACAAGCCCCCCTGCCCCCACCTCCCTCTGCTTGATGCCATAGACCAGAGTCCAAAGGACATTAGCTGCTCCATTGCACACATTGGAAGGAGAGTTTGCTGTGAGCTCAGTCCTTCTAATAGACTGGCAATTTTGTAAAAGGTTTAGAGGATTTTGTTTAACCATTTCTGCATGTGTTTTTAATGAGCTTGCGATGGTGGATAACAAGGGCCAGGTTGTTTATTTTTCAGCATTTTCTGACCCAATCCCTCCCTGCTGACCCGAGGAATGGGCACCTGTGCTCCTCCCTGGCTCACCTATGGGAGTCAAGGTGGTAGGGCCATCTCCGGCCTGTCTTCATGCCAGGGACGAATCATGCGGTAGGCAGAGCGGAAGGAGTCTCTTTGTTGACAGCTTTCCATCTGGACTTTGGTTACGGCTGATGGTTCACGGAGCGCGTGGGTTAGCTGGAAGGGGCTATGAGAGGCAGCTCCTCCATAAGGGATCAGGGGTGTGTAAAACATCAGCAAACAATGGCCCAGGATTTCATTTGCAAAGCTCAGAGGAGCAGGTCCGTCCCTGAGTTTCAGGTCCCTGGGTTTGTGAATGTGGATGACTGCTGCTTGGACAAGCCGGCATTTCATAGTCAATAGGGTCATTTATAGCCTCATTCAGGTAATCCGACTGGAGTACACCTGAATAAATACATTGAGCTCAGGTGGCTTACAAGTAACCCCCTTTGAGTTTAATAATTAAAATAAACAGAGCTATTAAGATGAATTTCAGTTTGTCATGTGTAAATGTAAGAGGCTCCATAAAGGATGGTGTTTTGTGATTCATATAGGAATATGATGGATGGATGATACGTTTTCCACAGCTATTGAAGAAAAAAAGATTATCTTAGTCATGGGGTAAAGTTATGTGATGCATTGCACCATCCAGGCTGTGTCTGGGCCAGTACAGATTTTTTTTTTTTTTGTGAAAGATTACTTCTTGGCACACTAGACATGCAAACGCCAGAATACAGTAAAACCACATTTAATTGGACCTACTTGCCAACTTCTTGAACACAGCTTGGATTATTCCACTGGAGGCTGCTTCTGTTAAAAGCTGGGGGAGGAGGAAGTGGCATATTGACAAGGCTTCAGATAATTTTTTTTTCACTCGAAGTACAATTATGCAATGAGCCAAGTTTGGAAGTATTTTACTATGTTTAATAATTATTATTAAAGATATTGTAAAACATATGCATTTGTTAAGTGGAATGTAATGGGAATAAAATCATGTCATAAATTTTACTTTGGATTTATTTTCCTAATTTGTTTTTTATTTGACAGCCTTCCAAATTGATTCTAGCCAAAACCATGCACTCTAATACATATCATACTTGATATTAAAGTGAGAATATGAGTAATTTATAGAACCCGAGTGAGAACAGTTTTCTTCTCTTAGCCAGCCTATATGGAATTGCCACCTCTGTTCAGGTAGTGGCTGACACTCAAACCCTACACGGAGAGTGGAATAATAGGATGGAGAAATCCTGCACATAAACCCTCCACATCCTTCTTCTCTGGGCAGAAGCTCCAAACCCCACAGGTCCTGGGCGTATCAATTGTTCACTAGGAGATCAAGGCCAAGGAGAAGGACAACTGTTTCTCTGTGTGTGTGTGTCTAGGAGAATCAGCCTTCTCTCTGGAGACATAAGTGGGGATTCACTGACAATCCATAATTCTACGCAGGTGAGCTTTGGCTTCAGGTGATGCCAAATTTCATCGTCATCTTTAACTCAGAAAGCTGAGAAGGCCTGGCATCCGTTTACTTCATGTCTTTAGCTTAAACAAATTTATATTTTTCTTAGTCTCTTTCCTAAGGGAAAAAAAGTGCCCCTGAAATTTCACGTACTGAAACTGAACAAAGGTGCCATCTCCAATGATTAGCAAGACCCTCTGGATTTGCACTGAACTCCACCTGCCCTGCGAAAGCCCCACGTTTTCTCACGATCCCACTCAAGCTGCTTAGCAATTGGGCCCTTTCTTCATAACGTGGTTATGCGTCAGCCTGACTTCGGTTTGCCCAAGGTTTTGTTTTCTTCTGCTCGCCCCAGCAAGGGAGCAGGGGAGGAAGGCTGCGGAGGAGGGAAGGGATGCCCCTGCACTTCCCCCTGGGGCGGGACTTTTCCGCGGCCCCCTAGGTGTGTTCTGAACGCGTGCCCGGGTTTGGGAGAGCCTGATGCGGCTGTGCAGCCGCGCGGGGTGGCCTGCAGCAGGCGGCCCTGTGTCTGCAGAGGGGACATGAGGACATCTGGCCCGTGTCCCTGGAGCCAGGCTCGGCTGCAGGCCTTTGAAAATCCTCGGCACTGGCCCCCAGTGCCTTGGAACTTCGTCCCTGGAGAATTTAGAAGGGCCAGTACCCTTGATTTCTTGGATATCTGGGCCTCCACGCGTGCAGGGCTGTCTGGAGCAGGGCGATGCTTCTCCCTGGTGCCTGCTTCTCCGAGCCTGGAGCCAGGCATGGGGTGAGGCACTTCTGCTCCCCAGTTCTCTGCTCACTGGCTGTGCCTCTTTGAGGAGTGACTTCATCTCTCTCGGCTTCTTTTTCTTCATCTTTAAAATAAACTCTTGGGTCAAATACTCTGAGGTTCTTTACAGCTCTTAATTCTCAGATTTTTTTTTTTTACCTGTTTAACTGAAATGCTGATTAAACTTGGGCTGCTAACAAGGAAATATTTTCCAATTAAAGTAGAAATGGTGACTAATTTGCCACTCAGGCTTCTGAGGCTAATGGTGCTCAAAGGCACACTCACTCAGACAAGGGAGGGCCCTGGCAGGGCTGATGAGCATTTCCACTGGCCTTTGAATTTTTAATTTCAAGTTATATTTACAGGTGCACACACTGGACACATGCCTCCTTGTCTTTAGTCAAGCCCAGCGTGTTTTGTGTTAATTTCTAATTTTTCATGGGAGAAACTTGAGAGGTCCTAACTAGGTAACAGGCAAGAGCTTATGCAGTACTGTGCTGTTTTACACTACACACTACTTTTGGGAAAATAGATGGGGATGATACCACCTTTGTTGTTGTTCATTGTTTTAACTATCGGTAAACAAGTACAGAGGGCTCCTGGCTAAGGAGTCATCCCCATTAGTCCCGCAAAGGTTTTCATGTTCAGCAACTCTATGGAGTCCTGTTTGGACAGCTCCCTGCCACCCTCTTAGGACAGGACAGGCCCTGCAAATGAAAAGGCTAGTTCTAGTAGACAGGCGGCTTCCACAGGAAGGAGCGCACCAGGGCCATTGCTGTGGGCGTGGTTCACGGAATTTGGAGTTTCTGAGGGGATTGGTGATAGGTCTAGAGATCAAAGATCTTTTAAGTTAGGCAGATCATGAAAAGAGAACACACCACACTCAGAAATGGACTCTAAAACTAGGGAGGAGTAAGATCTTAGTGGCTGTCATAAAAATTCCATGTCCTGTCATTGGAAGCCAGACCACTGACCTAGTCATTCCCTGTCTTTCTAGTATGTACTTAATACATTTCAGCATGGAGGAAAACCCTACTAGATTGTTGTGTGAAAAAAAAAAAAAAAAAACAGCCCAAGAGAATGATCGTGGACTAATTTGTACTAGAGTCTAACTCAAATATTTTCGATTTTATTTTTTTCATTCTGAAGTCACAAAGTAAAATGGTTGAGGAATTCAAGATTTAGCATGTAGGAGAGACTGAAATAGGACTGCATTCTTATATTAGTTAAAACTCTTTTGGTTGCAAGGAACTGGAATCCAACTTAAGCTGGCTTAAGCCAAACAAGAATTTTATTATAAGGCTACGTGGATTCAATGGAATCCAAAAGAGGAATATGGACAGGCCTTGGGAGCAGCTCGAAGTGGGAGCTCAGAGGCTGTCAGGATTTGTTCTCCTTTCCTTGCCTCCGATTCTCTTTCTGCTGATTGGCATTTTCTATTCCTCAGTCCACATGGTGGAACAAGGCTGCCAACTGCTTCTGCATTTATATGTCTTCATTTTCAGACACCCAGGGAAAGGCTGACTTCTTTTGTCAGTTGCAGTTCCCAAATTCTGGGAGAGAATTCTGATTGGCCTATTTGGATTGGTCGCCCACTGCTGGGCCAATGGGCTGTGCCAAGGGCACACCCGTTGTACTAACCTACAGTCCCTGTGGTGGCCGTGTGCATGTGGAGGGACAAGGGTGCAGTCCCCAAGGGACGGGGAGATAGTTCCCTGAAATGAGGCTAGTGCTGAGCTGACAAAATAATAGGGGCCCATTATATGTCTCTACTAAATTAAAGAGGAACTATTATTTATCTGCAAGTGAGAATAATAATAATATATTCATCCTTGTGGTCTAACACCAGTTATTAATTTCTAACCCATGACCAACGGTTAAGTGAACTCATCTATGTTTTTTAAAGTACTGTAAAATAGAAATTAATTTTCATTGAACTTACTTCATCGAATCTCCCTCCAGTTGCCTGTCATTTGGTAATCTTGGAGCATGTTGATGAAAATTTGAGGAAATCCTTACCCAGCTCATGCTGGTGAGGCCATGGAACTCAGCTGCTGGCCTTATGTCTCAGGTGTTTCGCAGTGATCCAGGTGCCCTGTGGGCATGGGAGGAGGGTGATCAGGTAGTGGAGCACAATGAAGAGAGAAGATGCCTCTCCTTTTCTCCTAGTTGGGGATGGAGGAAGGAGACGGCTCACTGGAGAGCTCTATAGCAGGCAAGAGATGTGTGTTCTCAATCCGGGGACGCAGGAACTCATGAGTCTAGAGTGTGGAGGGGCCAGAGGCTGCCAATGTTGGTTACTGCAAATGAAGCTCTCCAAGCCAGGGTATTGGCTTCCAGCAATGCTGTGTTAACCCCCTCAGGTGCTTCCCCTGTCACAGTGTCCCAGTGTCCCAGTCGGGAAATGCACCTGCCTGAGGGAGGGAGACCTGGCTCCTCAATGCCAATGCCAGAGAAACACTCAGATTGTTTTAGATGGCAGGCACAGGCTGTGTGGACACGTGGCTCATCACTCCTCACTCTTGTCACTCCTTAGCTACTCATTGCATTAGGGAGATGCCTACAGCATTCCCTTAAAGATGCAAAATAATCAGAGTTGGAACGAAGTTCCTGGTTAGAGTTTGGTCCTCAAGGCCAAGGTGGAGAAGCATAAGGCTAATTGATTCAGGTGGTCACAGACTGTAGAACATGAAGATGAATATTTTAGACACCGTGGGTTTTATTGTTGCTGGTTTTGCTCAGTCACGTGGCCTGCATTTGGGGAACATCGGGGACTGGCAAAAGATGTTACCTCGTTTCCAGCCTTTGCTGGTCTCCCTCCTCCCCCACCGCTTGCCTTGTGAAGGCACGTGGGAAGCCAGGATAGAGAAGAGTTTGCGCTTTGAAGGCAAGCAGAGCCGCTTCGTGGCTGGGGGCTCGTGCAGGCATTGATGCACTAACACAGGGGTTTCTGCAGCTCCCCTTTGGAAGGGCCATGTGGACTGGTGAGATGGTGCCTTTCCAGCAGCAGAAGCATTGCATCTGCCAGGACCCTTTCAGTTACAGGCAATAGGAAATGGACTCAGACTGGCTTGAAAAAAGAAGGGAATTCATTAACTCACGTGTTGGGGAGGTCTAGGGGGGACTGGGCACTGGACTCAGATGACCAGCTCTTTTTTCCTCCTCACCCACTCTTGGGTTTACTTCCATATTTATAGCCTAAAACAAGCTTTCCTCACACAATGTGGGGACTGGGTATGAATGGAGATGGTGGTAGCTGGCCTTGCCCCAGCCAGTGACCCCAAAGGGAGAGGATGGCATCCTCTGAACATCCATGTGTTTAAATCCCAATAAAAGAGCTCTGACCTGACCTAGATGATGTGCTTATCCACAAGCCAGTCACTGTGACCCGAGAAGTGGGATGCTATGCTCGGGCAGGCTTGGAGCCGTATAATGACTTCTTTATGGCCAATTTTGTATGAGCCTTCATTCAAGCCTCCCAGAGCTGGGAGTGGAACTGTTTTGTGGGGCCTAAACACAGGGGAGGAATATTTTCCCAGGGAGCCAAGGAGAGGGGTAGTTTATATTTATGGGTTCCTGCCTAGGGAAGGCTAATTTTACCTGGATGTGGGAGGATAGGGGAAAAAGTGATATGGTAGAGGTCAAATATTTATTAAGTGACAACTGTGCATATGACTCAGAGGGTACAGCATCCCTGCCCTCGTAGAACTTAGTTACTGGTTAATAAAACAAAGAAAAAATCATGGTAAATATCATACGTGTTATGCATAGAGTAGTACAGAGCAAGTAGGGACACGCAGGAAGGGCATCCAGCCTGGCTGACATGTTAGAGAAGAGTTTTCAGCAGAAGTGGTAAGAGAGGAGTTACTCACATAATAAGAGGGTGGAAGAGTGTTCTGGGCAGAGGGATCAGCATGCGCAAAGTCACAGAAAGAGAACCAGGCAGCTTTCAGGAAAACTTTAGTTCTTTCTCAGGCCAGTCAATAAGGCTAGAGCACCGTGGGGGAAGGCATGTGAGTTTCCCAGGGCAGCCATAACAAATACCACAAACTGGGTGGCTTCAAACAACAGGAATTTATTGTCTCACAGTTCTAGAGCTGGGAGTCCAAAATCAAGGTGTCAGCAGGGCCGTACTCCTTCCTTGACTCTCCCTCTCTCTTTTTTTTTTAAACACCTTTATTGTGGTATAGTTCCTGTACAGTAAACTATACATATTTCAAATGTACAATTTGATGAATTTTGATAGGTGTGTACACCAATGAAACCACTGCCAGAATCAACATAGCTAACATTTCCATCACTCACCAAGAGGTGAAATGTTCAAACTCCCAATTTATCCCTTCCCACCCCCTTTACCCCTGGTAACCATAAGTTTGTTCTCTATGTCTGTGAATCTGTTTCTTTTTTGTAGCTTAGCTCATTTGTGTCCTTTTTTTTTTTTAAGATTCCACATATAAGCGATATCATATGGCATTATTCTTTCTCTTTCTGGCTTACTTCATTTAGAATGACAATCACCAAGTCCATCCATGTTGCTGCAAATGGCATTATTTTATTCTTTTTTAATGACTGTGTAGTATTCCATTGTGTACCACAGCTTCTTTATCCAGTCATCTGTTGATGGACATTTGGGTTGTTTTCATGTCTTGGCTATTGTAAATAGAGCTGCTAGGAACATTGGGGTACATGTGTCTTTTTGAATTATATTTTCCTCTGGGTATATGCCCAGGAGTGCTTCCTTGACTCTTAAATTCCAGTTTCTGGTAGCTCCAGGAGTTCCTTGGAGCTGTACACTCCATCTCTGCCTCCATCTTCACATGGCTTTTCTACTCCATGTCTGTGTCCCCTTCTCTTTTGCTTCTCATGAGGATGCTTGTCCTTGGGATTAGAGACCAGCTGGGTAATCTAGGGTGATCGCCTCATCTCCAGATCCTAACTTGATTACATATGCAAAGATGGTAACATTCACAGGGTCAGGGTGTTAGGAAGTGGACATGTCTTTTTGGGGGCTTCCATCTAGTCCAGTACAGAGGGGAGCATAGTGACAGATACTCTGGACTGATGGAAGAGGCTGGGTCCTAGGGAATCTGAAGTCATCCTAGAGTAGACCAGTGACATTGCACTTTGCATTCTGGAAGACACTCTGGTTGTTTGGTGGAAGGGGACTGTGGGTGGGCAGTGAGATAGAAGCTGGTGGTGGTCTGTCAGGAGACTATTGTCGTGGTTCAGGTGAGAGTGAGGGGGGCTGGGCTGAGGCAGTGGCTGAGCCAGGGATGAAAAGTGGACCATAGATCTACTCAGGAGAGCCGGTCAACAGTCCGGGGGACTGAATGGCTGTAGGTGGTGGGCAGCAGGATGGAGGCAGAGAGAGTGTCATGGACAATGTGCATCATTGTGTTGTGTGTTCTCCACGTTACATTTTCCCAGGACAGGACACAGCCCTGGGAGACAGAAAGGATGTTGGCTTTGGAATTGGCTAAACCTGGGTTCAAGTCCCAACACTTCCATTTTACAACTTCTTGACCTTTATTTCTGATTTTCTCTGAGCCTCAGTTTTCTCCTCAATAAAATGGAGATGATAATACTAATTTCACAGGGGCCTGGGGAACTAGTTGACGACATACCCAGGGTGGTTGGCCAGGGCCCAGGACCACGTGCACGCCCCAAATGTGCCAGTTTCCCCTCCTTCCCCTGTTTGACCAGCCCCTTTTCTTGCCGGGACTTCCCCTGGGCTTCAGCTGCACGCCCACCTCCTTCTTCTCTCCCACCTGCTTCCTGGGCAGCTGGCTCCCCCCACCTGCAGCTTTTGTCTCCTGGGACCTACCCACAAGTTCCCCTCTCCACAGTCCCAGAACCTTCACAAATATTCTCCCACTTGTCACTCCTAAGCAGCACGAGCTATGAGATGGCGGTCTCAGCCCCTTGAAGAGGGACCTGAAGCACTTGTTTAATTTAATTCCAGCTGCAATTACTCGCTCATTTCTTCCTGCATCTCCACCTCTGCTCATTCAACAAACATCCAGAGTGGTCCAGGCACTGTGCTAGCACACAAAGCTGGCTATCACTGTGGTTCCCAGCTCCTGCTGTTTGCTAATCCCACCGGCAACCAACCTTCCCTCTGCTCTGGGACGTTCCTTTCTTAGTTTGTTTATTTGGGTCCTCTCTCCTTTATTCTTGGTGAGCCTGGCCAGGGGTTTGTCAATTTTGTTTACTCTTTCAAAAAACTCGCTCTTGGTTTGATTGATTTTTTCTATTGTTTTTTTTAATCTCTAGTTTATTTATTTCCTCCCTGATCTTTATTATTTCTTTCCTTCTGCTGACTTCAGGTTTTGTTTGTTCTTCTTTTTCTAATTCTTTTAGGTGGTAGATTAGTTTGTTTAGTTGAGCTCATTCTTCTTTTTTGAGGAATGCCTGTATTGCTATGAACTTCCCTCTTAGGACTGCTTTTGCTGTATCCCATAGATTTTGTGTGGTTGTGTTTTCACTGTTGTTTGTCTGAAGGTATTTTTAAATTTCTTTTTTGACTTCATCATTGACCCATTGGGTTTTTAGTAGCATGTTGTTTAGTCTCCATGCAGTCGTATTTTTCTCATTTGTTTTTCTGTGGTTGATTTCTAGTTTCATGCCATTGTGGTCAGAAAAGATGCTTGAAATAATTTCTATCCTCTTAAATTTTTTGAGGCTTCTTTTGTGTCCAAGTATGTGGTCTATCCTAGGGAATGTTCCATGTGTGCTTGAAAAGAATGTATATTCTGTTTTGGGGAGAAGTTATGTCCTAAAAATATCAACCAAGTAGTTTGTGGACCTTCCTGATCTACTGATTTTTACAGCTTCACTCTCTGGCTTGGAAATCTCTGTGGCTAAATGAGGAGGAGCTGGAGTTAGCTCCTCTAGTCTAACCCCAGGTTAAGGGGAAACAGGAAATGCTACCCGAGTCCCAGGAGGTGGAACGGTCTCTCCTTGGAAAGCACAGCCTGGCTGTCCTACCTCTCAGGCCTATTCCCAATCCCGTTTGCAACATTCTCCTTCACCCAATCTCTTGCCACCTCCCCCCATTCACACCCATTGCTCTTATTGCTCATAGTCTGGGAAATGGAGAGGGTGGGGCTAAAACTGGACGTGCTTACAGTGATGCCCTGGGAGCATGAGCACAAGACCCTTTGCGGTTTTCTGAGACTGGACAAGCACAAAGCGTAAAGGGTCTGCCACACTTCACGCCCGCGGAGGGGGCTTGGCTTGCTCTTTGGAGCAGTGGCGGGGGGCTCTGCTTTCCACCTTCAGGCTGCCTGGAGCCTCGTGGTTCTCCATGGACATGTTTTCTGCTGGGAGATGGAGACACCAGGAGTCTTTGTCATAAAGGAACAGTTTCCAAGACTTGTGGTAAAGGTCATGAAAGACAGCTCTACACCTGGCACTACGAAGAGGAAGAAATGGTGTGAACTCTGGGAAGTCAGAACCTTAGGGAAGAACAAAAGAGTAATTTCATTGATCAACGAATTCATTTATTCCACTCAGCGTTGTGCAAAGCACTGTGTGCTTTACCAAGGAATAGAAGAAATTTGTCCCTATCCTGGAGGATCTAAAAGAGACTAGAGAGAAAAAGGTGAGTACACAGGCATGTATCTTCCTTTAAAACCAACACAAAAAAAACAGACATTTAATGGGCTTCTCGTGTTTAATGCATTCTTTGTCACCCAATATAAGTCCCTGCTGATCTCTCCAACAGTGTTTCCTGAAAGGTAAAAATACTCATTTTATAGATGAGGAAACTGAAGTTCAGAAAGCAACTTCTCCAGGAACCAGTGTTCCATGCAGTTCTGCTAACTCCAAAGTCTATTAAATCCACTTGTGAAAATTCACGTTTAAAAACAGATGAAAGGGAATATGGGGCATGAAAATGTTCTTCCTTCTGCACAAGAATTCAGTTCTTTATACTTTTAAAATCTGAGTGATTCTAGAACTTTTGTGGTACAGTGGTCATTCATTGGACTTACCCCCACAATTTAGGTACACCTCCAGTGGGCTGCATGAGGCCTTGCTGGCTGGGTGTGTGGCTCAGGTGGAAGGGTATATACCCGCAGCTTCTTTTGGCCTCATTTGTTATTCCAGAGGGCAATGTGAGAAGGCCTAAAAATGGAATTTAGAACCAGAAGTGAAGTTAGATTCTTTCAGTCAAATTCTTCATTATCAGGGATGAAAATTGAGACCCAGAGAGGTTAAGTGACTGGCCTAAGGTCGCACAGCTGGTTCATGGTGAGGAGATGAAACTTGCTTTTGCCTGGTGCTCTCTCTGCCATCCAGTGCTACTCAAGACTGTACCATAGGTCACCATCATCTGTGACCTATGGAAGTGCTAGGAATGGTCGCATCACCTCTTAGTTGATGGAGCAAACTGTGGGGCAATTATTTCCAACAGTTTACATGCTCTGGGATACCCACAGCCAATCAACAGGCCCCTCCTTTGCCAGGAGTCAGAATTCCCCAGTGCCCTGTGGGTGAAACCCAGCGAGCAAGCTTGGCTGTTTTAGGTCTGCTGTGCATTAAGGGATCAGTTTACATTTAATTGAAGTTTGGCATATTCTGAGCCGAAGTGGCCTTGCTTTGGCTTTGGCCTAGGAGTTTGAGTTTCAAAGAGCAGTTTCCAATACCCGAGGGAAATCGACCTATTACTTTCTAGGGTCTTTCTGAATCGAACGTCAGTCTATGTGTTGGCCTTCTTTGTTGTCCCCAGCTCAGAGGCTCTGGCTCCTCTGGTTCCACAGATGTGTGTCTGGGAGAACGGCCGTGGAGACCAGCGCCCCCACTTCAGCACTTCAGCACCCACTCTATGGTCTCCCATTCTCAAGGGCTGTTATAGCAGGAGTGCCCCAAGCCACCTCCTTTGAGGATGTTGAGGATGAAGTGAGAAAGGGCACAGGAAGCACTCAGCTCAGGGGCTGGCCCCCGGCAACCCTCCACTTGATGTCAGCTGTTACTACTGCTAAAGCTGCGGCCGTGCCCATGACTCTCAAATCCTCGGCACCATCACTGCCCACTTTCCCAGGAACACAGGGGCTGGAGAAGGGTGACTGAGATAGCGGGATAGAGCAATGAGCATGAAGGTCAGTGAGGGGTTAAAACAGCTCCCAGCCCTGCCGTGGTCAGCACCTTCCCTTGCACAGTCTTTTCTCTTGTCTCTCCCTCTGGAAACCCCGAAGGCCCTTCCGCACCCCCACCTTCTCCCTGCATCCGCATGACCGCTGCATGCAGTGCCTGTAACTGAGCGCCCTCCTCACGTGCCACCTCTCCCGGCCGGGCCCAGGCACGCACGCCCTTGGCTGCTGAGTTCCTGCTGTGGTCAGACCCTTGACGTTGAACATCTCTTTTGCGTCTCACATCGACCTCCTGCGGTAGATGTTTTCCCATGTGTGACAGATGAGAAAACAGGGTTCACAGGAGTTAAGCAACTTGCCCAAGGTCACCCTTGGAGTGACAGTGCAGAGAGGCAGGCTCAGGTCCACTGACCCCAACACCTGCTATTGGGGCTGCCGCCGCCTACACTAAGGTAAGGAAAGTCACTGACCTTCAACAAGCAGTGTAGTTGGGGAACGTGGGCAGTTTTCTTGTCTTATATGTACATTTCTGTTCTCCAGATCTTTTCCAAAGAGCCCGCATGACTTGTGTGATTGAAAATAACATTAGTGATCGCAGACAGCACACAGTGCTGGACGTATGTCATGTCATTTATTCCTCACACAGCCCTGGGTGAGGGTCCTATGATTGTTCTCCTTGCTTTCTAGGGAAGGAAACCAAGTTGTAGAAATGTTAAATAACTCGCCCACATCACACAGTCAGTGGCAGAGCCAGGCTGAAGACCCCTCCTGACCGAGCTTACTGCTTCCAAGTGGAAATGAAACTTTGCCTTAGGACTAAAAGAAGCATTCCATTTCATATGAAATGTCCAAAGAGGCAAATCCATAGAAACAGAAAGCAGATTAGTGGTTGCCAGGGGCTGGGGCAGGGGTAGAGGATGGGGAGGGTGACTGCTGGTGGTACGGGGTTTCCTTTTGGGTATTGATTGCACAACATTATAAATGGACTCAGTGTCACTAATGGTAAATTTTATATTTGTATTTTACCACAATTTTTGAAAGTTAAAAAAAAGACAAGAAAAGATTATTACTAATCCTCTCAAGAGGCTGTTACATTTTGGAAGCCCTTTTTAAGAAGAAATACAACTTCATGAATTAAAAAAAATAAATAAAAAAGGAAGAAGCAGCAGCAGCCAGTGGGGATGGGGAACCTTAAAGATCTGGAATGGGGGTCAGACAGCCATTAGAATCATTTCTCCCACTGAAGGGATCTGCAGGTTGAGAAATCACACTGTGTAAGGGGTACAGCACGCTGAATGCTCAGTGCTTTATGCAGATTGTTTCACCTAATGCTCATAAGAACCCTGCGCATGGTTACTTTAATCACACCCATTTCACGGATGAGAAAAATTGAGGTTTAGAAAGTTGAATGACTTGCCTAAGGTCCTGGTGCCAGTAAAAGGCAAAACTGGGCTTCAATTCCAGGTGGGCTGACCTCTAGGTCCACACCCTTAACTGCCGCCCTCCTAGACCTGTGTGTCCTGTGCTCTTACCTGGGAGGGCAGCACAGAGCAGTTTAACTCAGTGAAAACACTCCTGCCTTTATCCTCCCTGCTTTCATCAGTGATAGCTTGTCCAACAGAGATAAGTGCTTCTGAAACATTGAGCTTGGAGAAACAGCTGAACACGGGAACCCCTGGCGAGGCTATGCCGGTTGATGACAAATCGTGTTCGAATTAACCTTGTGCCCTGAAGTTTGCATTTGGTGGAAAGCAGAGGAGAAGACGTGAGCTCCTTGCCAACTCCACCCAGCGGAGAGCCTGCTGGACCTCCTGACAATAGTCCAGTCTCTGGCGGGTGTGGTGGGTTTGGCGGCTGCTGTCCCCCGGCCGGCTGTGGCATAGTGGCCCTGTGGCTGCCCAGGAAAGGTGAACTGGGGGACAGCTCCACCCAAATGGAATGAGCAGAGCATTTAAAGACTGAAAAACTAAATAAATACCAAGCCCACAATCCTCTACCATAGATAGTCTTTCCAGCCCTGGTGGGGCTGAGAGTACACTCTCTGTATAGAGAGACATGAGGGCAGGCCACTGTTGATTTCCTAATTCAGGTTCTGTTTGGATAAATAACAACAAAAACAGCAATAAAAACACAATGCTATGCACATATCTGCTGTCTACATAAGAAATTGGGGCAGAAGCAGAAAGTCTTGGACCCTGAAACTTCAGAGGACAGAGAGAACAGGTCTCAGACCGTCCCTTGGTCACCGGGACTGAAATTTCACCACGCCGGCTTCTTTGCTCTGCACGTGCCCCCACTTCCCCTAGCTGCAGGCTACTCAGCGATGAGGGTCTGCCAATGGGATTTTCGCGTTGTTTCTCCCCTGTGCTGCCATCTCCCTGCCTCTGCCCCTGTTTGGTCACCTCCTGCCTGGACTGCCACAAGGCCCTGCTAACTGGACTCCCTGCTTTAGGAGTCATCTGTTTTTTCACCAAGCTGCCAACCACTGTACCACCAGAGTGAACTTTCTAAAGCCCCGGTCAGCCCTCTCCCTTGTTCCAAATCCTGCATCGACTCACTTCACTTAACGGAGGAAAACACAAACTCCCAAGCCTGGCATTCAGCGCACATGGGCAACTGGTTTCCTCCAACTTTTCATCCATTATTTTGTCAACACATATTTCTCCATGTGCCAGGCACTGAGGTCATGTCCCCACTGTGGATACAAAATGATAAACTCCCAGAGCGTTCTCTCAAGGATCTAAGAGGGTAGCAGGGGCCCCAGGTGAGGTGCTTGGAACTACATAGCCCAAGCACTAATCCGGTCCCAGGAAATCAGGGAAGGCTTCCTGGGAAAAGTAGCTTGTCTACAGTCACATGCAGTCACCTGAAGAAGGCACAGGAGGAGCAAGATAGAGGCCCGGCTGGTAGGTGAGGAGTGGGCAGGGAAAAGGAGGGGGTGCAGGACAGCGAAAGCCCCGGAGGCACGCGCCTATGAGCAGCTCAGCGGGGCTCCAGCCTGTGAGAGGGCAGTGACCACAGCAAGGAAGGGTCCTGACTACAGAAGGCTTGAGGACCCTGTAGGGAGTTCAGGCTCGTCCTGAGAGCATTGGGAAGCCCCCAAAGAAAGCAGAAGAGAAGTGTGAATAGATTCGCATTTTAGGAAGAACTTTTTGTCTGTAGTTGGGAGAAAGGGGCGAGGACAAGGGGCGAGAGAGGCAGGGGGACTAGTCAGGAGGCACTTCCAGGAATCTAGGCAAGAATCATGGCATTAGGAGTGGACGGAAGGGGACAGATGTGAGAGATCTGGGATGGCGAGGGCAGTTCTGGGCAATGACTGCAAGGATAGGGTGAGAGTGAGGTGGGTCACAAGCCCATTTCTCAGGTTTCTGGCTTGGGCAGCTAGTGGACAATGACTTTCCTGGGCTGGGGGCATCGCATGGGCAGGTCACAGGTCTAGGCAGAGCTGGGTCGGGGAGGTGGTACGAGATGATGAGCTCAGCTTCGGATGTAGGGAGATTCAGCACCTGTGACACACATGGGAGAAGTACTCCTCGTGACTGGGGAAAAGCAGGGAGCCGGAGGCAGACCTGCGCAACACCAGGGTTTAAGCCTGCATATGGGAAGGAGAGCCTGCAACAGAGATGAAGAGGGAAGAGGCGCAGAGGCAGGAGGAGGGCCTGGGAGGGGTCCTCAAAGTCAGGACGCCAAGAAGATGAGGATGGAAGAGCACAGGTCCTTGTCTCGAGCAAGAGGGTTGTTGACAACCTTGGCAGGAGCAGTTTCCTTCCTGGAGGAGGTGGTGCTGGTGGGGGAGAAGCCAGGCTGCAGTGGGCTGAGAAGTCATCCGAGGTGAGACAGTGGAAACACTAAGAGAAGACGATCTCTGTCAAGAACTTCAGCCAAGACTGGGGAGGAAGTGGAAGGACTGAGTCTGGAGAGGAAACATCTTCAAAAGAGGTTTTTTCTTTTCTCCCTGCCACCTCCCTCCCTCCCTTCCTTCCTCAGAAGGGCAACCATGAGCACGTCATATTGGGAAGGGGCTGGTGGAGCAGGAGCAGGCGAAGGGTCTGGAGGGAGGGGGTCTACGGGCGATCTACAGAGAACGTTGTTGGCGGCGGGGGAATCTGCACCTGCGTAGAGAGATCAGCCCAGGACTGGGCAGATGCAGGGTTGGGACGGTCCTCATCTCATCCATTCCAGCCTTGCCTTGACCTGCTCCCACGCAAACAGGGCCACACGCCCTCCTCCCACGTGGGCCGCCCACCTTTCTCCACTTCACTGCCTTGATCAGCAGCTTCCTCTTTTCCGCAGGCCCTTCATTCTATCTTTAAATGCAGAGATGTATCCAGATTTTGTGGGACCTGAAGTTTGCACCACTTGGGACAATCTTCTTAAGAAAAAGAATGCTAAAAGACATCACTTGGGCAAATTTTACAAAAACATAGGGAAACGTGAACACATGTGTATGGCTCCTCCTAGGACCCTGAAAGGAACCTGTGAAAGCTCGGGTCCTGGAAGGTCAGGCATCTTCAGCTTCATGTTAAATCCTCCTAGGTTAAGATGTTCAAATCCTGTTCAAAACCTCAGACTTAAACAACAGCAAAAATAAACAAAACAGCAAAGAAAGCCCCAAACGAAGAAGCAAAAACCTTCTTCCATGAAGCCCATCCAAATGGAAGGAAGTAAGGACAGCCTTGGTTTTCTCATCTGTAAAATGGAGCTAAGAGCTTCTGTCTCCTTGTTGTGAGGATTAAATAGGGTAGCACATGGGAGAGAACTTGGCATAGTTCCTTTCCCATCACTGGGGCTTAATGAATGATGGTTGAAGAAATAAAAGAACATATGACCCTAGCTCCCTTTTCTCACTTATCACTTTGACCTGCACACCAGCTATTTATTTGTACACTCATCCTCTTCTCCCAGGAGACTCCAAAGACCTTGTACAAATCTTGTTATCTGAGCCCTTTACAAGGTCTGTCTGTGTGTCTTGCATGCAGTGGGCATTCAATACAGTTGTTGAATGAATGGATGCATGCATGAACTGTGGTGTGTGAATCACTTCCTTAAGAAGGAAGTTCATCGTTAGGAGACTCGCTGAGAACTCCACCTAAATGAGTTTTCCAGGTGAAGCTGTCAGTTCTCGGTGTCCACACCGGTGATCAGGTAACAAAAGACCAGGAAGGACTGCATCCGTGTGATAGTGGATAACACTCGTTTGGCTGAGGAAGCTGACTTCAGCCAGCTTTCAGAGCTCAGTCGGCAGAATTAGGAACCGTTTAGACAAGGCAGTGTGGAGCAAGCTTGGGCTAAACATGATAAGTTAGAGTCCCCCCAGACTAGGCAAAACCTGTCAAGTGAAATTCAGAAAGACAAGCCTCATGAATATGTAGTATAATATGGGTAGATTTCTTACTTTATTCATTTTGAATACATGTTTAGGGAAAGCTCATTGCACAGAGCTACCTGTGTGGGGAGAGTGTTTACTTCTCAAAGGGTTGCTGTAACGATTAAGTGGAGAAAAATTCATATAAAACTGTTTGGTAAAGTGTAAATGCCACACAGATGTATTCTAGTATTGTTATTATTATGACCCCCTTAGTCTGATTTCTCTTCCCCCTCTCTTGGGGCCAATCTTCTCCCTCCCCTCTCTTGTCACCAACATCCTTGAAGTATCCTTATTCCCCAAACACATGCGTGTATCCTAGGGCTCACGATTCCACATGACCGGGGTAGCCTGGCCACACACGTGTCTGTCTATTGCCCAGATTCTGAGGCCGTAGAGAACAGTGATGATGCCTGACTCATTTTTATCCCTTTGTCTCAAAAATAATTCCTGGCACATAGTAGGAGCTGAGTAAATGTTCACTGGATAGATCATGCTCTAAGCTTATGGGAAAATAGCTCTTACTCACTTTCATATGGATCTTTTGGTTGTATGGCTTTCTTATGAAGGCAAATTTAGTTCCCAAGACATCAGCCCCCTTCATTATTCCTATAAAGGCAAGGCCATAAATATTTCTTGTTACTTTACAAATATTGGAGGAAAAAAATGTCCTATTTCCTCCTGGAAACCACAGAATTCCTGTTCTGATGTAGTTTCCTTGTTTTTAAGTTTTAAAGATTTTTTTGTTGGCGGGGGAGGTAATTTGGTTTATTTCTTTATTTTTAGAGGAGGTACTGGGGGTTGAACCCAGGACCTCATGCATGCTAAGCACATGCTCTACCACTTGAGCTATACCCTCCTTCCAATCTAGCTTCTAAATCTCTGTTAATATCACATCGATAGAGGCAGCTGTTTGCAGTAGAAAGGGCCCCGAGAAGATATCGAAGTATGGAGGTTTAAATCCACGTGATCTTGTCCAAAACCCTTGATTTCTTGGAGTCAAGTTTCCTTCCGTGTGAAGTGCAGATAATGATGCTGTCCTGCCTTCCGGTTGAGATCAGTAAATAATGCACGCCTCTACCAAAGCCCTTCACCCTTCTGCTCCCTCCTCTCAGGGTAATCCTTCTAGAGCCTTGGGAGACACAAAAGACAGTTACTGATAAACTTTAGTAAAGGATCACAAGTGAAAAAGGAATACTAGGAAAATGTGGAGCCCTGGGGGCACATCCATTGGTGGTTGTTACCAGGTGGATTGTCCTTAGACTCTGGCAAATGAGCTCACTGGGTGGAAAGAGCAAGGGCATAAAGCGTAGAGGAGGTGGCTCTGGGGCCAGCACTCCTCGCGCCTCCACCGTCCTTCCTGCCTCTTACAGCAGAGAGGCCTGGTCCCAGGAACCCACGTCCTCCTGTCTCTTCAGGATCTGGCATTTCACTAGTCACCTCTGTATTCAGCATCTCCTTCAAAACAGGGTCCTTCCCGTCTTCCCATCTCTGCCATCTTAAAAAATATTCTCCCTCCACCCCACGAACCCTTGCTTCTCTGTTTCTTCCCTTTCACTATCCAGCATCTTGACAGAGCTGACTACTTGCTACTTCCATTTCCTCTTCTCTTATTCACTGCCGTTATGCTTCCATTTGGCCACAGATTCAGATCTTGGTAAGAACCACACTGTCCGCATGTCTAAACGTGATGAATGGTCTTCACCTTGTTTATGAGGATCGCTCCCTCGTCCTCAAAGCAGTGTTCTGGGTGACCTCTTCTGATTTTCTTCCTCTCTGTGGCTGCTCCCTCTCAGTCACTGTTGTGGGTTGAATTATGTCCCCCAAAAGGTATGTTCAAGCCCTAACTTCCAGTACCCAGGAATGGGAACTTATTTGGAAATAGGGTCTTTACGCATATAATCATGTTAATGAGGTCTCTAGGCTGGGCCCTCATCCAACGACTGGTGTCATTATAAGAAGAGAGAAATTTGGAGCCAGACATCGAACAGAGGGAAGATGGCTATGTGGTGATGGAGGCAGAGATTTTAGTGATGCATTCATAAAACAAGGACTCCCAAGGATTGCTAGGAGTGGCCAGATGCTGGGAAGAGCAGGAGGGACCTTTCCGTAGACCCTGCAGAGAAAGGGTGCCCCCGCTGACACGGTGGCTGTGGATTTTTGGCCTACCACATGGTGAGAGAATAAATTTCTGTTATTCAAAGCCACGGAGCTGGCAGTACTTTGTTCTGGCGGCCGAGGGACTAATACGACCCCCTTTCAGGCTCATCCTACATGTGGTGTCAGTTTCCCTGAAACACCTGGTGCTAGACTTCATGTCTCTACACATCCTTCCCCCTAGGTGACCTCCTCCACATCTTTGCTTCAGCCATGGCTTCTCCACCTGAAATCCTGCTTGTCTCTCAGCCCCGACTCCTACAGGGAAGCCTCTGCAGCAGTTGCTCTGGGTGCCCACCCATAGCCCTTGCCACATCCCACGACCAGCTCAGACTCTCACTGTGAACCGTCACCTTCTGCCTGAGGGCTCCTGCTGGCTGCGGGGGCGCGTGAGGGCAGGTCAGAACATCGGAGAGTGAAGACCTCTGGGAGCCGCCTCGCAGCAGCAATGGCAGCCGGAGAACACACAGCCCAGCTCCCTCACCCCACAGTGACCTAGGACATCGCCCAGACGCCCAGCTTCACTTGCCAACAGGGTAACTTGCTCATTAACTTGCTTCATATTGGCCTTTTTCTTTGTCTCTTGTCTCCACTATTCCACCATACTTCCTGGGGTCACCTCCCAAACAGACTCCTTGCACTCAAATTCTTATCTCAAGGTTTGCTTCTGGAGAAATGTAACTAAGACACTGCAAGTTAATCACCAGCTTAGGACAAGTTCTCCAGTTATTCTTTCTGAAAGCATGGTGAGCCCTGCTGCTCAGCAGCTATTACAGTTTATATATATGCATGTATTTTTTTGTGTGATTATGTGAGTAATGTCTGTTTCTTGTGCTAGAGCAGGGGTCAGCAAACAATAGCCCTCGGGCCAAATCAGACATTACTATTTGTTTCCATATTGTCTGTGGCTCCTTCTGGCTACAACAGCAGAGCTGAGTAGTTTCAACGAAGACATGATGGCTTACAGAGTCAAAATATTTACCATCTGACCCTCTGCAGAAAAGTTTTTGGACCTCTGTGCTTGTATCACTTAGCTCTGTCTGTGTAAGAAACCACCCCAAAACTGAACTGTTTAAAACAACTAACATTTATTTATTTAGCTCACAGTCATATGAGCTGGCTAGATAGTTTTTCTGGTCTTACCCTGATCAGCTGATTTCTGCTGGGCTCTCTAATTCTTCTGTGGTTGGCTGGTGGGTCAACTGGAGGCAATGAGCCTACCGATGGCCTTGCTCACATTTTAGAGGCTGGCGGCTGTTGGGTAAGGAGACAGCAGCAATTAGGACTTAAGTCTGTCAGCATCCAGCAGGCTGGCTTGGGCTTCTTCACATGGTGGTACCAGGCAGCAGGGGTTCTAAGAGCAGCTGGATGGATCAAAGCCTGAGCATTTGTCAAGCCTCTACTTATATCATGTTGGCTAACATCCCATTGGCCAAAGCAAGTCACATGATCAAGTTTAAAGTCGAAGAGTGTGGTGGGGATGTGGCTACAAGGCGGTGAGGAGTTTGCAGCTACTTTTACAATTCACCACAAAGCTCTGTGAGGGTCCAGACCCTGTGTGCATTTGCTTGCTGGTCTATGTTGACGGGTAAAGTACAGTGCCTGGCATGCTGTAGGTGCTGAATTAGTATTTATTAAGTAAATGAATAAACTTTAACTGTTTGAATAGCAACTGTCTTTTATTGGGCCTTTGCTATATAATGGGTGCTGATTTAAATATTTCATGTGCATTATCTAATGCTTACCATACAAGGTAGACATTGTCAGTTCCATTTCACAGACTAGAGAACTGAGGCTTAGAACTGTAACTTGCCCTACATAACACAGGAAATGAGTGGGGAATCAGAATTTGAAACAAATTTGTTTAACTCCAAAGCCTGTGCTGTTAACCAGTACTTTAGGATGCTCTTATTACTACCATTATTTTTAAAAGCTTAAATTTTTTTATAGTTTAAAATTTCTTCCTTTATTTTACTATTCTAATTTTAAAGGTGGCAACAGGGTGACTCTTGTTTCTCCTAGCCTGTCCTGCCCTACCTCCTTGGGGGTCCAGAGGTCCTGTGAACACCTTGTAACAGATCTATTCCAGTGCCAGATGACACTTTTGAACTAAAGAGTAAAGTCTGGGGGGCAATCAACAGCCCCACACCTAAAATCACGGCTCTTGACAGCTCAGCAAAGTGGAAGGCCAACATTTCACCCGAGAAGACAATAAATCCAGCCCCAAAGGTAGCTGCTGAGAGGTGCTGAAACAGCCTAGTTTATCTTATCTCTTGGCCTTTCAGTATCTATGTGAGGGAATCCGTGGCTGAAAATCAAAATGGTATCTAGTAAATATAGTCTTGTAAATGAACATCATTTATTCAGAAATCAATAACTAATCAACTCCATGAACATTTATTCAGCATTTACTCTTTTCCAGACATTATGCTGCTCATGGTAGGCGAACACAAGTGAACAAGAGTTCCTGTGGTCAAGATGCTCATCTAAGCATAATTATTTGACAATGTGTTGAGGTTACTGGTGGACACCTGCCCAAAAAGAAGAGGAGTACTGCGCTCAGTTTCGGTGGCAGGGTTGAAGGGGAAATTAGGGAATTCTCTACAGTTTTTAAAATCCAATTCAGGGTCAAACAAGGCTGGGCTTCCAAAACAATATAACTGAGTGGTCAAGTTCATGGACTGAGGGGTCAGACAGATGTGGGATAGTATGCTGTTTCTGCCACTTGTTAGGTATGCAATTTTAGAAAAGATCACTTCTCTAAGCCTCAGTTTCTTCATCTGTAAAATGGGGCTAAGAATAGCATCTGCCTACAAGGTTTTTGTGAGAATTTAAAAATTATACGTGCCAAGTGCTTAGCACAATTTTGGGCACATAGCAAATGTCTAAAAAGTGATCGGTGCTATTACTGGTTGAGGTAGTAATTGTGCTAGTAGTGCGTTCTCAACTCTATCCATCATTCCTTCATTCATTCAACAAATATTTGTGAAGTGTCTGCCATATGTCAGACTCTATGGGAGATACAAAAATGACAAGATACACATCATGCTTTTGAAAGGCTTACAGTTCAATGTAGAGAAGACATGTATTTAAATAGCTACTCTCTTGTCCAGATCTAGGTTAGCACTCAGTAAGAATGGGCCTGGAATTTCTCCTGCATGTAAGGAATGATTTCCCCTTAACACACCCATTCTCTTGAACCATTCTGAATCATCTTGATTTCAGATTTCTCTCCCACTTGTCATTTGTAGTTTCATCTTTGTGTCTTTGTCTTGGTACAACTCTTTTGTACTGACCGCTGGTTTTCACTTTTGGCTGGGGTTGACGTTCTCGCTTTGGATTATGTGAGTTGGAGGCCACTTCAGGCAAACATCTTACCTGACCTCGGCTGAGCAAGCTGACTCCTTAGAGGATGATCAGATGGCAAATTAAAGGTAATGCTTGAAAGGAACCTTAAGGGACGAATGTAAAAGTGGTATGGAGGGGCCAAGGGAAAGTCATCCTGGCCTGGACTTCCTCACATCAGCTCGGTGGACAGGAAGAGCCAACTCCTATGATGTGACTCATTTTGTGTAACACAGAGCTCATGCTCGCAGCTCATAACTGACCTTAGGTACCTCCGTGTGTGTATGTATATATATATTCCTTGTTAACATGCATACAGAGCCTTAAGGCACTTGACTGTGACTTGACATCTTGTAAAACTTCATCAGTTTATTTATTAATTTTGGCAAACCGGTTTCAGCCATAGGAAACTAGGAGCTAATTTTTCAATAAACTATGTCTCCAGGGATAGTTCATGAAATCAAAGAGGAAAATACCTGGTCAATCTAATTTATTATCATAATGAAATAATCTTAAAAGGTTATTTGTGGAGTGTTTAAATTAGGAAATTGCATTAGCAGCTCTAATCATTCTTGATTATTTCATTATCAGCCATTTTAAAATGTCTTCAGTTTTGAGATTTTAGATCATATTGAGATTTACAGCATCCTTCTTTAAGTCACTCTACCCTGTGACAAGATGTATTGCAGTATTGTTGAATGAGCAGTGGACTTACCTGCATTCATGTCATGACTCCTTCATTTAATGGCAGCCTAGAACAAGTCAGCTAGTCTTTCTGAGTCTTGCAGTCCTCATTCATGAATGAGGAAAATAACACAAGTTTGGCAGAACTAATACAAGGATTACATGAGATCACATTCATGAAGAAACTGTCTAACAATAAGAGCGAACATATATTGAGTGCTTATCTTGTTCTAGGAACAAGTATGAGCTCCTAACACATAATGGTAGGTTAAGTTTATTGACTTATTTAATCTTCATAAAACCCTATGAAGTAATTATTATTACTCCCACTTTATAGATAGGAAAACTGAGGCACCAAGATGCTTAATAATTTTTTGAAGTTCTCATGATAAATAAGCCCTAGAGCAAGAATTTTGAGTCCAGATCATTCAGCTCCAGGGGTCTGCACATTAGCTACTACAATCCATGCCTAACCACTAGGCAGCACTGCCTCTTTAAATCTGTGTCAGTGTGTAATGGGTGCTCAGTAAGCATCAGCGAAGCCAACTCCTGGAGTTCTTACCAGACTGCAAGCTCTTCTGAAGAGAGTACAGCGTCTTACTCCCCTCTGTGTCTATCCCTCACAGATGTTACCACTGGGCTTGGAATAACAGAAACTCAGTAGTGTGTGTATGTGTTGTTTAATTGGAAGGATGAGATTGAGGGAGCGGAAGTGGGGTAAAGAGGAAAAGATAGAGATTGTGCTAATTTCACAAGTTAACTGAGGTCTAAAGGCGTTACAGTCTCCACTCGGAGTCTTTCTGGGGAAACTTCACCTCTAAGACAGCCCAGTGTATCAGAGCCCGACCAAACACTGCCGAGGCTGCCTCAGGTCTGAGAAATCAAGCCTGGACATACTTTCTTGGAGAAGCATTGGTGGGTAACAAAGAAATAAAGTCGAAACAGTTGGTGTGTTAATATCTGAAATGTAATTCAGATGAAGTCATATCTAGATTCTGCCAATTTTCGATTGCTTCCAGCATCTTAAACACCACATGCCAAAACCTCCCATCTACCTCATTCACCAGACACCTCTGCTTCCCAGTCCCTGGGGCTCAAAATCCCCATCTCTGAGTCCCCCTTCTCCCTGAGGACCCTCACCCCCACACACTCCGTTGCCAAGGTCACAGACTCAATCTTTTCCATGCCATTCCCACTGGAACTGTGCTCCTCAGTCTCCCCTTCCATCTACTGTTGCCAAAGCCTCCTCACTGGCCTCTCTCCCTGTTCTTATCTTTCTCCAATCATCAAGCACCACTGTCGCCTTCATTTTCTAGTTGCAGTCCTAAGAGTATTAGTCCCTTGTTGGGAGACTTTTGGTGGACCCCCATTGCCTGCTGGAGTACCTACTCCATCTCCTTGAATTCATAGGCATTTATCATATGACTCGATTGAATACCTTAGGTTTTATTCCCTCCTCCCCTCTCCCATTCAACTTCATACTAATCCACCCTAATCCAAGTGTGCTACTTCCAGTTCCCCATCTTCCTTCCGGGCCTTCCCGACAGCTCTTCTTCTCGGCTGGAACCTCCTCTTTCTCACCTGCCTTTCAATTCTGATAATCTTATTGCTGTTTACTAGTCCAATCCAAAGAGACATGTCATCAAGGGTGGTGAAGACCTCTTAATTTCTCTTCTCAAAAGATGCACTGTCTGACACCTTGTACTCATTAGCTGTCAGGACACATCAATAATTCCTTCACTACCTGCTATGCTTTTGTGCTTGTTTCATCGATGGCTTGTCCCTCAAATCTGAACCTGTCTCACTCTTACTTGTTTACCTAGTGATCTGTACTGATTGTGTTAGAAGCGGCCTGTCTAGCTATGGACATGCTTCCCGAGAAGGAAAGAGAGAGAGGCCAGAGCCAGCAGCTGGGGACCGAAAGCCAAGAACGTGGAGGTGGACAGTGGTGGGGCCAGTGGGAGGAGTGACCGTGTCGTGGTGCCAGCTGCTCACTTATGTTGACCCCTTTAGGTACATGTTATTCTTCCAAAGCAGCGAATAAAACAACTAAGTCGAATCACTTTCCCCCCAAGGAAGATCAGGGTAGATCTCAGAAGAAGGTTTGGGACTCAGCCAATAAAAAATGCCTTTTTTCAGATTTAGGGACAGGTTCATCTATGACTAAATGAGCATTGCCATCATCCTGTTGACAAGCGGGCAAATTATTTCATCCATTTCTGCATTTTGCAGACTCTAGGGCACTCCCAGCCTGGACTCCAGTAACCCTATCTGCTTTAAACAGATGGTAAGTATATTACTTATTCTAGAAGCCTTTAACTTCTGTCCCAAGTAGTGGGCACCATTCTTGCCAGGCTATTTATTTCAGCTAACCTTTTATAAATGGTTCATTTGAGAGGGAGTTAAAATAGAAGTCTCCTATATCCAAAATTATTTTTTTCTGAAAATACAGACCCCTTAATTTGCTATGTATCCTTTTAGAACTCTATGACAACTTCCTTCTTAACAAATCTCAAGTCTGGGTCTTCAGCATTTTGTCTAAGGATCATGAAGAATCTGGGAGTTTTAGTCCATGTCCATTAGCGGCCGTACCCTTTCAATTCAAAGTATTCTAACCAGGGCCAGACACATAGCTTGAAGTGAGAGTAACTTACAGCTTTTGCCGTGTGTCTTTCATATAACCACAGTGTCACAAGGAGACTTTGATTTCACAGGGAACCGGCAGTAAAACCTGAGAATCGACAGTTGGCTGTTAATGTTTCTTCAAAGCCAGGATCATAACTTAATTCAGTTAGCTTTTTTTGAATACCAATGTTCACAGCACTTGTACTCGGGTCAAAGACAGGTTCAAAAAGACAGCGGCAGCACCAGAGCGCTAACCCGAGTGTGGGGCCTTGAAGAGCACGGGGCCCTGTCCAGCTGCTCAGGTCCGAGGCCCACGAAGCTGGCCCTGAACTTGACCCTGAGGTTAGCACAGGCCTGGGAGCGTGGTTTGGGACTGGATCAAGGAAAGTTTTACAGTGGTGGTGTCATTTGTACTAAACTTTGGACGGCTTGAGAAAGTGGCTCAGAGAATGGCCGAACACCACCAACCCTGCCGGATTTACCAGCAGAGCAGAAGGGCTCCACAGGACTGAAGGCCGGGTGACACTTATGGGCCCCGAACCTGTGCCAAGAGCTGGGGCCCGTGCTTAACTGGCATTCTTTCATTTAGTCGTCACCACAATCCCTTAGGGGCAATGTCATTATCACCCCCACTTTACAGCTGAGGAAATGGAGGCTTCGTGAGGTTAAATAAGTTGCCAATGTTGCAGACAAGGGACTGACAAAGGTTTTGAACTCGGTGTCTCTGATTCCAAAATTCCTACATCCAATCTCAACCATTCCATTTCTTTATTTAATGTGAAATAGCCCTTGCCCTCTTTTTTTCACAGTCTGCCTTGGCAATCTCACCACTGATGGGGCCCGAGAAGCAGACACAAGTTACAGAGGGGATGGTCCAGCCTGGGAGGGTCCCTCCTTCCCTGACCTGCTCCTACATCCCACAGGTTCATGCCAAGGAAACACAGCCATGCGCTCTAGGCATGGACAAAGACCTTACGTGTGCACAGCCCCTTAGAGTTTACCAGGCACTTCCACTTGTGTTATCTCGTGCCTTCTCCCCCTTGGTCTCATGAAGTCCTTACTCAGATTTTACAGTTGGGGAACCTGTGAGCAGGGATGAATGACAGGTCCAAAGCATGCAGGCGAGGAGTGGGGCAGGTGCTGGAATCCAGATCTTCTGGTCCCCAGCTCAGCCCCGTGGTCCTTACCCAGGACTGGTAGGTGGTGAGTGGTCTAACACTCACTGGTCCAGAAAGGCAGTGGCTCTTCTTCTTCTCCATCTGAAGCCCCTCTCTGACAGGGCCCCTGTGTTCAGCTTTCTCAGCAAGTGCAGCCTTCTTTGGTTTCAGTTTTTTGGGAGTGGGGCAGAGCATTCTGTAGTATAATTAATACTCTGAATTGTCTGCATGACAGGAATCTGCTGGCAATTCAGGCTCAATTTGTGGACACTCAGCTGAGGGAGTTTTCTAGATTCTCAGAAGAAGAGGGTAATTAAGCAGCATTGCTGGAGGGCGCTCCCCTTGGTATCAGAAAGGGAGAGCAGAGGGGTGTTTGAAGACTCAGGCACCAATGCACATCCTTAGCCAGCTCTGGAAGTCTCTTTGGATCAAAAGAGGAGCCTTCCACGCTTCTGGCTGCCTGGGCTGCCATCACTTCCCTCTGTCTCCAGGCTGATTCTTGGGGGCCCTCCCGCCCTCCCCAGCCTTCCCGTGAGGGGCCACAGGGCTGTTTCTCCTTCCGGCAGCAGCAAAAGGAGGAGGGCCAGGTCCTTTCTAGTCCATGCTGAGCTGGGCCATGCGGGGAGGGAGGGAATAAGAAGAGACCGGCTCTGTTTTCCAGAAATCACTGTTAGCGTCTGCTGAGGGATCTGCACTGTAAACGAAACCAAACAACAAAAAGCAGGGATGAAGCAAAACAACCCAAATGATCACAAAACATTCTGGGGGTGGGTGTAAAACTCGCTTTCTCCCAGCAGCAGGGTCCAAGCATGTGGACCCGCTGGGAAGATGAACGGCTGAGGACACCCCTCGTGCAGTCACTTTTCCAAGGGACACAGGCACACGCCTGGAGCGCACAGCCTGCTGCCCTCAGGAGCATGACACGCCCACGGAGTAAGTCACGGGAGGTTTGTGAAAATGATCAAAAGGGGTGGGTAAAAATTCAGCGGTTTGAGTCTATTAAGTAAGGACTAATTCCATGGACGCTAACCATCCTTCTGTCTCATCAAGAGGCTGACTCGGTGATAGACTCACGCTCCAGAAAGTTCCGTCTACAGGTTTCCGTCTGTTGTGACACTCCTCATTAATCAAGCTGCTGTCATACCCTCTTGCGCTGTGATTTTTGTCGATTTCTCAGTGCGAGGTCGGGATGCTCCTGGGGAAGGAAGATGCAGCTGGAGGGCTCAGAGGATACTTGCTCCCCGTGTCAGTGTGAGAAGTCTCTGGGCCGTGAAATGCCATCTTCTAAATGGAGCCTGCAAACCCGTATTTTCCCAAGATCCCGTCGTAGCTGGGAAGTCAAGTTTCCTATCATACAAGTATGTACAATGAGTTTACTCAGGTCTCTGATTCCAGCGGAAACCTTCCTATTCTCTGTCTACCCAGTGACCCTGGTTCCCTGGCCCTGCGAACACACACACGCTGAATTCCATTTTCAGAGGCAGAGGGGAGTCCTGGGTTCTTGAGAAGCCAGCCTCTCTGCAGCGGCCCCTGAATTGGTGGCTCACAAAAAATTAGACAGAGTAAAGTTTTGATTGTTTGTTTTTTTACTTTGTTTTTATATTCTTTTTAGAAAGTGATATAGGCTACACGATGTTTTAAAAATAATTTGAGAATTTCAGGCTCTCCTAGAATTAACTGGCCACATCTGGAGTTATTTTGAAAACTCAGTATTGGGAGACAGACATAAAGCAGAGAGTGGTGGTGGATTTCCATTTTATGATTAGGACAATGGCAAAAAAAAAAATGTGCAAATATGACTTTGTGCCTAAATACACTATGATTCATCACATTGGAAATATCAGTGAAAATTAACCTGCCTCTCTGTAATCCTGAACTGATCAAATTCTCCCTCCTGTCCTGTCCTGTCTAGCCCATCTCCTGGTATATTCCATTTTAAAGACAGAGACAATTGCACCTTCTGAGAAAACAAGTTTATAATAGCAAGAAATGATAAGGAAAAATATTGGAGCTAATGGATAATAGCTCTTTTATGTCTCCTTATACAGAATAGAAGTAGTAATAATATAATAATAATAAAATGACTAAGATTTATTGAGTGCTGACTGCGTTAATTATCCATTATCTCATTTTATCCTCATGACAAGCCTATAAATAAGTTACTATTATTGTCCCTGTTATACAGATGAATTTTAAGCAACCTGCCTATAACTAGTTATATAACCATGACTAGTTACATAACTGTAACTCCTACAACTAGGAGGAATGGGGCTGGCATCTGAGCTTGAAAGTGTGCGACTTTGGAGCTCACGCTTGTAAACACTGCACTCAACTAGAGGAAATGAGTTTCTAGAGAAAAAATAAGAACTGGAGTTTATGATGACTTGAAGTCAACAAGAATTCCTCAGTCTTTAAGAAAATAGTTAGCTGTGTTAAATAGTTATCTGCGCTTACCCAGACAGTTAATGGCTTCCAGGTTAAGCTTGAATTATCCAGAAGCTCAGGTAACTGGAAAATTGCCAGATAATTTAGATTAAGATTTAAACTCCTTTTGAATGCTCTCCTTCTGCTCCTTGACTTTCACGTTTATACATTTAGATACCTAGTGCACTTCGGGTGGTGTTTCCCATTGTTCTTTCAATGTTCTGACTTTCGTGTACCTCACCTTTTTATCTCAGTGCCATAGTCATTTTTCTCTTTGCTTGGAGGATTTTTTGCTTTGTACACCGTGATTTCCCTTTTCCATATCTTTTCTGAATAAGCCAAGAAGCTGTCTGGAAGAAGGCAGGTACGATTCTTTTTGCCTATTGTCCATTCCTTTCCTCTGCATTAGACTAACTTCATTGTTTCAAACCTTTTCTCTGTTGCATCCCCACTGCCTCTACTTAGTTTATTCCTTTTCCCTTTTCCTCTTCTTTTCTATACTAAATAAACCCAGCTCTTTTCACCGAGGGGAGCAGCCCCTCCAGGAAAGAGGAGATTCAGCTTTCCAAGCTGCCAATTCAGCATGGCAGTGGAGGACGCAACAAAGAAGCAGACATTTAAAATTGCTGATAGGCATAGAAAAACCTTGTAGGGTGGTTGAAAACTGTGGAATCCATGAATTTTCTGGGGCCGCGTTCATTACTCACAGAACTTTGGCAGGTTGAAGCCTGCTCACCTCTCCCGGAGGATGACTGCTCCGGCTAATGGAATTCTTCTGTTTTCCTATGGCTCTGTTTTGTTATCTTTAGGCACTGAATCAAGTGGCATGTGCCAGTGGGGGTGGCAGCTGCCCCTGCTGTCACTGTCCTGGCATGGCTATGACCCTTCTTTCTGTATCAGCATCAAGAGGATGCCGTCATCCCTCGGCGCCCAGCAGAGCCCTCCGCCCCACCTCACGGAACACCAGGTTGCCTCCAAATCCTTCCCTTTCACCGTTAACTATGAAATACCCAGCACAGGAAGTGAAGGTGAAGAGACCAGTAAATGGATGCATTGCTGCAGCCTGATGGTGAAATTCCTTTTAATTAGGATTTCTCTTTTGCTGACTATAATTTCAAGTTCTAATGTTACTGTAACTAATTGCAGGCAGATGATGGATTTTTAAAGTATAATTAAATGAAAGCAGACTTTGCTTGTGGTAAACTATTTTTAGTAAAATGTATAGGATAAAAAAAAAGAAAAAAACCAACCCAACACTAGAAACATGCTCAATCTGGATGTGAGAGCATGTTGTTCACTAAAAACCCTTATACATATTTCATTATCATTTAAGAAGTGAACTGGTTTATTAGACTAATAGAAATTTAACCTTGTATAAATAAGTATGAATACATGGCAAGACATCTGAAAAATCTAATTTATATATCCTCAGATGAAGGATTTTAAACTATTAAAAATGCTAATATGCCTGTAGACAAACTAATTTGCATAAAATAGTATACAGGGAGTCATGCAGAAAAGATGCTAGAATGTGGAATCTAAAACATCTAGGCTCAGTAAACATCTAAGGACTCATAGCGTGAGCATCTCCAATTGTAAAGTCAATTTTAAGTCATATAAACAACTATACACCCATTCTCTGGCAAATATAGTGTGGTTAGGAATTCAAGTGCCTAATTACAGGCTTAGAAAAGAGTGAAAAGGCAGAAGGCCCTGCATTAGAGGTCGACTTTAAAATAAGCAGTGTTTAATTCAGATATGACCCCCAAGTGGCTCATAATATAAAAGGTCCTCAAGTTTCTTGCTCTTTTTTTCTCTTTTCCACTGAAGAAAATTATTAGTGAGAAAATGCAACCCACCGAGAAGCAAATCCTCACTGCAAACCCAAAGGTTGGAATCCCAGACTTGATTTATTGGCCTGACACACTCCCTTCTCCCTGGCAGGAGCATCCTCGCTCCTGCCCAGGACCCCAGAGCCATCTCCTCTGAGCTGCTCACCAGACCCTCCATCCATTATCCCCTCCACTCAACAGCTGTTTCTTGCTTGCACTCCGTGCAACGTGAGGCTTTTTAAAAATCTTAAAAAATAAAAATGTTTATATACCTTCCATGACTTCCTTTTGGGATATCACTGTTATCTCAACAACTGTTCTTCCTCCCTCCTCCCCAACTACTGTATTTGACAGCACAAAACCAAGAGTCTGGCCATCCTAGGCTTAACATCTCCATAAACTGGAGAGGCAGACCTTGTCCCATTAGCTTTCCCCTGGTGCCAGCTCCCTGGGCAGCACCACTGCCAGAGGCTCTGTGGAGGGTCCGCGTGGTTCCTGGCACTCTGAGTACTGAGAACCACCCAGAGTGTGTCAGGCTCCCACTGCAAAACAGGCTGCTGCTTCCTTTTCCTTCCAGGCAATCACGTAATGGGAACTGGAAGATTCTTAAAAGGAAAGTGAGCAGGAGAAAGGTTGATGCTTTAGCTATTTCCAGCAGACCGAACAGCCTACACAGAGAACTGTCAGGATGGACAAACTTAACACAGCCGAAACGTGAAGTTTTCACATCAGCGGTAAAGTTCCTCCGATGGATAAAAGCAATTCTCATTATCTTGTAGCTGGACTTTCATATTTCATAAAGGGTTTTTTTCCCCAATTTTTAAAATTATTCTTCCACAGTTTACCTTTTAAAAGGTAAATGACTGACTATTGTATTTCTATCTTATTTCCAGCGAAATTAGAAGACAAAGGAGTAAAAATAACTCCTATGAGACACACAGTTAGTTAGTGGTAAAATCTAAGTTAAAGCTCAATGTCTTTTGAATTTTCAACTTTCCTTTTGTCCACTGAGCCACACACACAATATTAGTCAATAGCGTAGAAAACATGCATAGCCACGCTGTAAATCCTATAATCTTATAAATCTTTCAGGAAATTCTTGAAACATCATACACCATAAAGTCATATTTTAAGTAGTCTGTCACCAGATCTTCCTGTCAAATACTTTCTGAATTTCCTGTGTGCTGTTTGTCATATTTTATAACCCGAAGTCATTATTTTGGTACTTTGGGAAATAATTCTTAATTTGTATTTGCCAGAAAAACTAGAATTACAACATATGCAATATGGGTGCCTTTGATAATGTGTACCTTTTTTCTTTGGATGGGACCTGTCAAAAATCAAATCCTAACCCTGCCTCATTGACAAATCAATCTTATGGCTGTCTAAAGGCTTAAAGCAATACAGATTGTCTGAGCCAATAAGTTGATCTGGTGAGAGCGGGAAGCTAATGAGTCTTTGATCCGTGCAGAGGCCAGTGAGCTCTCGCTCAGCCTCAGCCTGTACCCCTCACCTCGCCAGCTGTCTCGCAAATGCCTGCCATTGGTCACAGGGGGGACCAGGCAAGCTGGGAGTGGGATGGAGCAGCGCAAATCCATCATCTCTCCAAATGCATCACTCAAGTGCCGGTCCTCCACAAGACGAAGCAGCAGTGGTCTCTTTCTGCCCAGACATGGGCACGTCGCAATTAAGAAACATCTTTAACAGTATCAGAGTTGCTTTCTAAGGGAGATTCTGTGTGTGTGTGTGTGTGTGTGCGCCAAGAATAAACGTAGACTGGTATTCATTTCGTGACTTTAAAGGTATCATGTGTGGTGATGTTGAGGGCAGGGAGCAGTACTTGCTGGGACCTCCAGACTGACCATTAGGGTGAGTGATGTCAGGCACGCGACGGCAGCAAGGGCAGCTGGGCTCCAGCAGGGAGGCGGAGACAACCTGCAGCAGCTGGACAAACGCACGGGGTCAGGCAGTGTTTGTGGACACTGACTTCTCCCTGAGTGTCCCTGGACGGTAGGCGACATCAAAGCCCGTCACCCAGGAATAACACCCAATGGACTTTCTGTTTATAAACCCCTCCCAAGATGCTGACCCGGGAGAGACAGATCTTCTGTTGGCTGCAGGCCCTTCAAAGGTGGTGTCGCATTCCTCCCGCACGTGCTATTTCTGGAAGTAACTTGTACCATGAAGGAGGAAATAACCCGCATTACAGTTGTATTGAGAAGGTAAAATTAGAAAGAACTTTCCTTTCTATATGCTTTCCTTTTTTTCTGATGAAAATGCCTTTAACATTCAGCAGATTTTTACCAAGTGCCTACAATACTCCAGGCACCAAGGATGAGGGTGGCCACACAGATCCGCACCTGGGCCGGGCTGTCAAGGATCTCCGTGTGAGCTCCTTGTTGCACTCTTTTTCTTCCTACTTTTGAGATTTGGGTGTATTTGATATGGTAGAATATAGAAGTGTGCATGAAATTATTAGCCAAAAGCTAATTAGTGACAAAAAGTAGTAGAAAAAAAAGATACAAAAACCCAGTCTCTAAGGTCTAGGAGCCAGGATTATTATTTTTTTTATATTATTGATGTTGATGGATGGAATCATCTAAGGAACACACCCTTACCTGGTCAGAGAAGGAGGCATGGTACACTGAGGAAAATCACGGCAAAAGTTAGAAAGAGCCACTTTGTGTAAGAGTATGTTCCAGTTTTGGATGCAAAGTGCTTGAACTCAAGACAAGATTGTTTTTGGCCCATTTTCTATGGGCTCCAATGGCAGGCTCCCATTTTAAAGTCAGCTGGGCTCCAAAAACTCACTTCAAAGTCTCTTACGCAGAATTTGAAATGCTCTCCCTGATAGGAATGGAATATAAGGAATTTTCACAACAGCGAGGTTCCTGTAACCCTTCACATGATTTCTGTCTCTACCATGACCTCAGACCTCAGGCCCACCCAGCACCTTTTGGGCCGATCACGCTGTTCCAGCCCCACGGCATCGTTGCTGTTCCATGATCTTACTGGCCCTGCTCCCACCTCAGGCTTTGTACTGGGTCCCCATCTCTGCCTGGCTCCTGCCTCTCTTCCTCCAGGGACACCCTCCCTGACCACAGTCATCCCACCCACCACACTCCGAAGTACCCTTGTCGGCTTCATTTTTCTCGAGTCCTTTCACCTTCTCAAAGATGGCGTAAGACACTTCATTTTGTCTCTCCCATCAGAAGGTAGGCTGCCCTGGGCAGGGGTTTTGTTGATTTTTTTCACTACCTAATCTCAGTACCTCGAAAAGTGCCTGTCACGACGCTGGTGCCCAATACACACTGGTTGAATGGCAGTTACTGTTATAAAGATATTTAGTGTCTGCTTTGCAGCAGTGGACACGGAGTTTCAAAGCCCAGCCATGTGACCATGAACAAACAGCTCACCCCGAGTCGATTTTCTCACGTAGGAAGCCTGCAATGTCAGCTCACCTCACAGCACCACCGGGAGGAACGAATGAAGCACTGCTCGTAAGATGATTTGATTTCTCTAAGCCACAGTTTTTTCATCTTTAAAATCTGACTGATGTATCAGCTATTCTGTAAGAGAGGTTAGAGCTCTTTACATCCCTGATAACGAGGGAGACAAAATCCCCTTTCACGTTGCCTGGTGCTGGCTGCGGTGATGTCTGACGCTCGGTGTGTAAGTGCCCACCAGCACTTCCATCCTGCAGCCTCAGCTTGGAACCGAGGGCAGCAGATTCTGGCCAAGGTCTCCGGGGGCTTCCTCCTTACGTTCCCTGGTGTCCTCTATGGGCAGTGGGATTACTCTGAGTATCTGCTGCCCTCAGATACTGAAGTCTTCCTCTGACCCTACTGGAATGTAATCCACTTCTCAGATCCTACCAGAGAGAGACGGAGGCATCGTTCCACCAACATCTACTGTAAAGCTAGTCCATAGGCACAGGTGTGGCTGTTTTTCTGAGGATGGATTCCCCAAGGACTGGGGAAGAAATGCATTGAAAAGCAGTGGAGCAATCATCATCCTCTACCATAGCTTCCAAGCAGGAATGGCCCCCACAAGGTTGAACACAAATATCTGACCCCCTTTTTTTTTAACTGAAGTACAGTCAATTACAATGTGTCAATTTCTGGTGTACAGCACAGTGTCCCAGTCGTGCATATCCATACTTACAAATATCTGCCTTTGAATTCCTCCTGTGCCCCTGCAGACCCGTCCTCAGAAAGACACCCCCCACCCCCGCCCTGCACCTTCACCTGGAATTGCCTTTAGATAGCATCTAGTTCACTCTCTACCTTTTGAGTATCTATCTCTGATTCCAAACCTGTATCATAGCTTTAAGCATACCCCAAAATGTAAATTTCTAAGATTTATTTTAAATTTCCTTTATATATGTCAAGCAGACTTCCCTTTATAAATCCTGAAATCACCTTTGAAATTTTAGACAAGGGCAGGTGTCACTTAACATGCCTGGCAAGGGTTCCGCACGCCATTTGTTGTGTGTGGTCGTTTGTTTTCCCTTTTGCTGCTGCTTCTTTTTTTCTTCTTCCTTTAAAAAAAATCACCATCACACTATAAACCCAATTAAAACAAACTTTTCAAAGACTTTTATTTCCTGGCTGAGCTCTTCCAACCTCTGACTTTTTCTGAAGCACGAGATAAGACTTTCTGATTAACCGGGGGTGGGATGTTTATTCAATCTGTTCGTTTTATACATTATGGATAGTGCTTTTTAATTTTTATGCCATGTCAGTGGCATATACTTTCTGAAATTAATAAATACAATACATACCATCAATGTGTGAAATTTTAAAAAAACGTATTTCCATAGTGTGACATACAAAAATGTACTCACACACTTTTGAAATCTACTGTCAAATCATTTCACATCTGTACCTAAAGCAAACAGACATAATGCTAACAGCTTGTTAGAATTCAGAAATGCCACCCGCTAATCAGCCCACCTGTGGCATTCTCAGTCCATCTTGCAAGCTGCATAGCCTGCTGCCAAGAAGCTTGACAAGAAAATGTATATTAAATTATTGAATAAGATTGGAAATATTGTACAGTGTGGGATAAAGGGAATGCACAATGTGTGGCCAATGACATACTGTACCTTTTCATTCTAATGCCTGCCTGGAGGTGACCTAGCTTCGTTCCCATTTGCCATAAATTAGAAGCTGCTGCTAAGTCTCTGGATGCAAAATCATCAGCAAGGTTTTCATTGTTTCTGTCAGGTTTTTGTTATGTGTAGCTGGCATTGGCTAAAACAGAAACCAAGAAAGAAAAGCAGAAAGCAAATTTTGAACCGAATGTGAAGGAAATAACCCCATCTTCATATAATTCTTTCCTGTGGTCCAGAGTGAAACAAAGGAAATTTCCTGACATTCCTGCCACTCTTTAGAAAGCATTGTGGCAATGCTGTGAGCCAAATCTACGTATTAAGTATTATTTAAAATCCTATGAAGATGATCTTTTGATCATTCTTAGCAAAAAGTCACATAAAATGAAAAAGTGAAACAAAACTATTAAGATCCTGAGCAAAATGGGGCAGCAGATCATGGAACAAACCATGGGCTCTGCCCCAGCCTGGAAGCTCGTGAAATCGGGGTAAGCAAGACATTGCACATCACGCTTACATTCTACCGATTATTAATTTCTGTAGAAGAGAAACGAACGTGCTCACAGAACTATCTTCTCTGGGGGTCTGTGAGTAAGAAATGTGATTTTAGCATCTGTTCTTTTAAGGCTATTTGCTCTGGGAAGGCAGTGTGTTTTGCCATAAATCTAGGTCATTAATTTGTATCTGTTCTTTGTTTATTTAAGAAACAGGACAAAAGGGCAGCTGCTGAAACATTTGGCTGTGCCGAGGGGTAGTGGGCTCAACATGCTGGAGTTCTGCACATGACCAGCTTGAGTTTGTATCCACAGCTACAGGACAGGACTTTATGGAGACACTTTGCCAAGCCATGTGGTGTTCGGCTTCCCTTTGCATCAATACCCTTTTAATTACCTGATCCTGAGGGGGAAAAAGTTAGAGAAAAGTGTCAGTGTAAAAGCCTAGTAACCTGCTGAGAATCAGAGTTAAAAAAAAATATGCATGATACAATGCCTGGCAATTATTCTACAGAACATCAATATAAATCCTGTAACTGGCCTGCCCAGGTAACACTATGACCTATATAATTTGATATTTATAAACTGAAGCACAATCGTATCCAGGAAATTGATTGTTAACAGCATTTAATGCTCTGAAATTGGCCATTAACTACAGAATCATTTGAACGGCATCATTGTTATTATGAAGCATTGCAGAGGTTTTATTTATTATCATAAACCTAATGGACTCAGTAAATTAGGTGTATTTAAAAAGGTCATTTGCTGCTTGTTGATACTGAATCTTAAGCATTTTAATTCAAATGGACCACAAAATATAGCAGTGTTTTGAAGGATGATCTAGTTTAAACTATTCCAAATAAACCACGTGGAAGCACAGTTCCTCGGATTTGGGAATAACAGTAAGAATAATGAGGAGGACGATGTTGGGGATCAGATGATGATGATGACAAGAACTGCTAGGACTGCTTAAAAGGCTGTATTTGAAAGACATAAGTTTTCTGTTCATAGCTACTTATGAGAAATAAAAGAAAAAAAAGTAAAATTGATCAAAAGTAAATTTTAAGATACAAAGAAAACGTTTTTGCCCCAGTCGTGGATGAGATGTAACGCCACCTTTGCATTTTTCTGGAAACCCCTCACTGTGAGAGGGTGTGGTTACTCAGTAAATCTGAGGAGTTTGCTTGTCTCAGCCTGGGGGACTTGTGGGAAGAGAAATAAATGACGCAGGGGTCCCAACAAGCCACGTGCGGGGTTGGTGGGTTTGTCGAATGTATAGTGGTAATGTCATACGTATCCAGATGGAGGTTTAAATTTTTTATCTATTGAGTGTGTTTTCATGTCAATAGAAATGGTTTTGGTTTTTCCAACACTCTCTTTTGGGGAAGTTGGAACTGAAGATTTGGTCAGAACTAGGGAATGCTTTTTCAATGCAAACTCATACCCTTCCCTGGAACACTCTGGAAACCTGAAGAACATTGCAGGTGCTTGCATTTGCCCAGCTCTCCTGTGGGCAGCAGGCAGCAGGCAGTTGTCCAAGAGGGACCCAGACAGCCTGCGTTTAGAGACAGGATCTAAGGCCCTTAGGAAGAAGCTTCAGCAAGACCTGTCTTTTATTTCGTCTTACACTGTACAGCCATCACGAGGGTACTGTGTCGCCTTACTCCCGGGATAAATGTGAACTTGGTCCAAAGGAAGTGCTCTTTCCCACCACTGCATTGTTCTGTGGTCAGGGGGTGTGGAGAGAAACTTCAGAAGTGTCAAATAGCATGATTCCTCAGAATAGCTGAAAAGACTCTTCTCTCAACATTGGCGAAAAAAGAAAAACAGAATCAGTTAGATATGAGATCTCATGAGATTTCTTATACTCTGAGTCAATGTTTAGGGATATGTCCTGAATATGTACATGCCAGGAACTTGGTATCACTCAGGTGCTACTATTTTAAGTCCATTAACAAAGCATTGGACGGCTACTAACCAATATCTAGTCAGCCTCTACTACCGGTGAAGAAATATGCTAGATGTTGTTATATCTAATACTGTCTGTAAAATAAAACAACCCTAAAAAGTCTTATCTGAAACTTCGGTGCACCAAGTGGAACACCTGGACTCATTTTCTGTAAGCTTAGATTAATTTAAAGCTATCTTTTTTTGTAAAATAAAGGAAATTGAATTGAGATCATTCTAAAACAAGAGGAAAATCCTCAGAATTCATTTTTTAAAGGAAACTGATCACCAGTTCACTACTGATCTGGGCACAAAACACTTTGTACTTGTCCCATCGGGCCATTATGTTTCAGTTCTATCATCTCTTGATGCTTTTCTTCTTGTCTGATGCCATCCAGACTCCTTTATTCTCCTACACGGTCCCTCACTCCCCAAGGGTTTAATGGATGAAAAACACACACATGGAAAAATCGTGGATTCCCAAGCCCCTAGGATAGCCAAAAGAAAAATCTGTCTAGTTCTTTACTGAGCTCTCAATGGATATAAAGGACAAATATTTTCTGTCTACTTATGAAGATAATATTTATATGAGATAAAGATAATCTGAGCTTCTCTTCTGTTACCCACAGCGCGTTCATTCTCTCATCTTGCTCACTTTTCAATTCTACTTCAACATCCCTTGGCTGCTAAATTCCTCAACTTTTCTCTGTGTCTCTTTCTCCTGAATCCAGTTCGGATGCTCTCCATCTGATCATCTTCCCCAGGGTGGTTGTGGCCTTTGGGACGCAGTCTAGGTGTTAAATGAGTGATTATTCATTGTGATCTCCAAGCACGAAAGCCCTCCTCTCCTTACAGAAGCCCCGCTCCCTAGAGAATGGCTTGGCAGCATTTTTCTCAAAGTGGAATAAAAAATGCATCACACTTGGAAAAAAAAAAAAACAACCCACATGGCATCTCCCAGGAGGCTTTTGATGCAGGTTCCATTTCTGTCAAGAGAAGATGCATGTTGTAGTGGGAAAAGCATTGAACTGGATCTCAAGAGACGCCTCCCCTCCCCACCAGTCCTGGCCCTACTAGTCACTAACTGGGGGATCTTGTACAAGTCACCTACTATCCGGGGGTCTTAGGTCCTCAGTGTGAAAGCACAAGATGGAACCAGGGAACACCCAAGGTCCTGACACTCCCTGAGTCTAGGAGATGAGACCCAGAGATGTTAAAAGGAGACTTTCGTCAAAACCAGGATTCGATGCCCCCGTGAGTAGGTAACTCAGCCTTCTATCTTTTTAGTATTCTACTTTCCAGTAAAAGTAATTTTGCTTCCTTTGCCAAGGCTTCCCTAGGAAGAACATCTAATAATTACTGAAAGTACAGTTTACCTTCAGAAATTTTATTTTTTGAAATTTGAAACCAACAGTCTTCCTTTTTTTGGCAATGCCTGTAGAATGAGATACAATAGATTTTAAAAATGATCAGCTTCACAATCTTGTCTACTTTATTGGTAAATACTACAAAGTATATGACATTCTGAGAAACAGCTTTAAAAAAGCAAAGTTTCCTTTCTGATTCCCGAGCTATAGTGAGATCTATCTGTAATTCTCTCTCGCTCCCTACCTATCCATTTACATACATATTGTACTATTTTTAAAATAAAATTAGGAAACCTCCTATTTCTCTTGCTTCAATAAATGTTCCATATTGAGTGCTTTGTGTTGAGAAGATTCTCATCATCGGGGTACGTTTCAGAGACTCTTAAAAAACTGTGGAGGACCCGGAACTGAATAATGAGAAAAACTGCTCCATATTTGCATGAGGAAAGGAAGGAAGAGAGAAAGACAGGAGGGAGGATGTAAAAAAAAGCAGACAGCTAGGGATAGGGGCTCTTACCTGCATTTGCGCAGATCTGAGCGAGATCCCAGATCCCAGGGTTGAGGGCAGACTCCATTACTACGCCCGAGCTTAGATCCTGCAAGAACAGTATAAGGAAGCAAGGTTCCTTGCCAGCACACCAAAAGTGTTGTGCCCCAATTATATAAAGTAGCCTAGAGAGTCTCGTTAAAAGTATCATGTGATAGTTTGTGCTTTGGACAGTTCATTTAGTGCAGTGTTTCCCCAACCCCAGCTCAATACATGAAGCCCCCTCTGATACGCAAGGAGAAGCCAAGCTTTCCCCAACTCCAAGGATGCTGTGACCGCGTTTCTGAGGCTCTCCCTTCTTCCATTCATTGGTCAACTCACATTTCTTTCTTTCTTTCTTTCTTTCTTTCTTTTTTTTTTTTTTTTTTTGTGGCGGGGGTAGGTGATTAGGTTTATTTATTTAGTTTTAGAGGAGGTACTGGGGATTGAACCTGAGGTCCTTGTGCATGCTAAGCCTGTGCTCCACCACTTGAGCGATATCCTTCCCGCTCAACCCACGTTTCTGTCTGTCCTCCCAAATCAAGACTGGACTCAAAGTCAGGCTGTTGGCCATCTCACCTTCCGGGGCCCCATCTCATGGTTACCACACTCCCTGCCACATCAACCCTTTCTACAGTCCTCACATTTCTAACTACAGCTTGAAAGTCTCTTCTCTAAGGCCTTACTTTCCCTTATTTGTCACTTGATTTGGTCAGGGACACTCATCTTACTCTCCCTTAGACAAGTTAAAGAAAATGTTAACACTTGTCAGTAAACAAACATTTGCAAAGCACTGGACTGACCTAGAGAGCCCAAAGCCCCACCTGCCAGTAAAATCCATTATAAGTGGATCATTTCTCAGATTGCTTAGATCATGTCTGCTCAAAACTTTCCAAGGTCCTAGGGTATTGTTGGTGTTTATAGTGTTATTATAATGTTATTAAGGATTGATTTACAATCACTTGATGTGAACCAATATTTAATCTCAACCTGGGTATCATATGTGTCTTGAAGCTGGTACACAAGGAGGCTAACTTTCCAGCCCACGACAATTCCTTAAATTTATAACAACCCAGCATCTGAATCTAGACTGGATAACCAAGCTTATAAATTACTGAAGTGATATTAATCACCATGTTCTAGGCAGTATGAGAAGCATTTTCCGTGCGTTATCTCACTGCATTTTCTGAACAAACTGTGCAAGGTGGTGTTACTCCTGCTGTCATTTGCCTGAGATCACACAGTTAATAAATCACAGTCAGAAGAGGGACGACAGCCTGACACCTAAACAGTACTTTTAATTATTACGTGAAACATAAAAATGTGTAGTTGAGATTTCTTAAAGCATTAACCGTGGAATTTAGACTTTGAAGCAAATCATTCATAGTGAGAACATCTGAGCCGGACTTTGTGGGGAAGATTCTACTGCTGGCTGGAGGGTTGATTCTAATCTTCGTGGACACAGTGATCACACGCAGAGGACAGTAACATGTTCTTCTTAAACTTGAGGGGAATAAATAAACATTTGCTGGAATATAAAGGATTTAGGCTAAATACATCAAATATTTTCCCACAGTACAGAGTTGTGGGTAACAGGAATGTGTCTTGAAGGAAAGTGACAGAATCTGTTTCACTGTAGGGATAGATTTTCCTTTGAACAGAAGTAGAGACAATTCAAGGACAGGGTCTTCTGCTATAGGATTCTGCACATATCATACAATTCTAACTAGTCCCGTGGCTTCCTGTTCTTTTAGCAACAAGTCATTTGAGATCCTAGTAACCAAATGTATGTAGCTCATTTCCATTCAGAAAGCTTGAGAAATAAAATAATAGTTTCTGGAAATAAAGAAGATTTTAAATTGTCACTCCTTAAAGTACTTAATCATTAATTGAGGAAAAGAAATCCCAATGCCTGTACCAGTTGAATCAGGAATGCGAGGTCTACTTAACAAACATCTCTGGAAGGTGCTGCTAGTCCCACTGTGGCAAGAAATCTACTCTAATTTGTGATCATCATACATGTGGGCATTCTGGGGGGAGACATGAGAGAGCATGCCAGAGATAAATCAGTCGTGGGAAGTAAGAATTTTAATAAAATTTGGCTGATCCAAAGAGCTCTTTTTTGGTACTATCTCAAGGCTCTGATGGCTTACGGTTACCAGATGCATCATTATTTTGACATTAATAAATGTGGGAAATCCTGGGAAAATCTAATGAGCTGGGAATTGCCTGTGGACCAGGTCTAGCTTTTAAAACTAATTTACTGGAAAAGATCATCTTTGTCTTTTTCCCTTTCGATCATAGAATATATTATTTCCCATGTGCCGTTAAGTGCGTTAGTCTGGTTTTCTTTTTTTTAAGAAGCAGCAACAATAACAATTCCCTAACACCCAGACACACTTCAACACATTATTTCAAGAGAAATATACATGAGTTGTGGATTTCAGCAAAATCCATATTTAATCCAGCTGATAAATTCCATAGCGGTTTGAAAGAGTGTTTGTTTTCATTTCATTACTCAAGTCTCTATTATGTCGCTTGCTTGGACCCTCTTCAGAGGTTCTGATTTGAGTGTAACTTTTCAATTGTTTTCTTTATTGATTTAATCTTAAAATTTAAGGTTTGAGAGACTGATTATCCAGCTTTTTATACAGCAGTACAATTTTTTTTCTCCATTTAACACATCGCGGAGAACTGAGTGTCAGGTTTCTATCTCATATGTTCCATAATTCTGTGTTCTGGTGTGATGCCGGCATAACTGGTATAATTTGAGACAAATAGTGATCTTTCCAAGTTTCATAAAATAAACGCTTGTAATTTATAGGAATTAGAAATGCAAATATTGAAATGCTTTAGAATAGCACATGGTTACATTTTTTAAATTTCAAAAGCATGGAGAATTAGATACACTGACCTGCCCTCCCTACAAATTACAGCCAGCATTCTAGATTGTCCAAGAGCAAGTAGGATGAGTCCCTCAGAAGGAGGACGTAGAAAAACAACTGTCACCCTGTCACATTGTCTGTTTCTCATTTAGCAAGATGAACACAGTGCTCACAGGGCCCCGCTGGTTCATATGGCCATTCAATATTGGAAAATAAAGCAACGTTTAGGTGGATGTAAGCATCACTCTGTCAGTTGCTGAAGTCTCCACTGTTATGCCAATTGTGTTTTCCCAAATGTCTTAAAAATCTGTTTAAGTAAAAATGTCAAACACTCACATGATTTCTAAAGTTGCAGGGGGCGTTTGAGGTGATCTGCATAGTCAAGGATAGCATCTTAATTATCTCTCTAGCTCCCACAATGCGTAGCGCACAGATTTGCTCAATAATTATGTATTCAACAATAGAATAATTGAGTGGATCTGATTCAACTGATATCCCAAAGCAAACATCCCTGACTATCTCCCTAGTCAACTTTAGCCTACTGTATCTTGCCTCTAATGGTTCCAGAGTTTCTCCCAATATTGAGCCAAGGCTTGCCTGGCTGTAATCTCCACCTATTAATCCTGGTCTGTACTTTGAGGGGAGTGTTCTATTCCCTTCACTACAGGACAGTCTTTCTAATATTTTAAGGCAGTAATCATGTCTTTCCTTAGACATCTCCAGAATATTTCCCAGTCCCTTCTTGTATTGCTTGTAAGGGAGGTGATAAAGAAGAAATCGCTAGGCGAGTGCTCAGTAAACTTGCATTTGTGTCCCATTTTGGTTATTTATGAGCCACGTGACATTTGGTGGGTCACTTAACCTCTCTGGGCATTTATAGATTCATGAATAAAACGTCATCTTACTAGTTGTCTGCTTACTTGTTTTGAGAATCAAACCCTCTGAAAATTGTGAAATGTTACAGAAATGTAAGATATTATAGACCCAATAAGATGTAGTTTCCAGCTACTTCACCAATCTAGTATCCTTCATCTGGCGATACCTATAGTTTGTCATTCTGTTCCTTCAGATGTAGTAACCAAATGTAAATCGCGGCTCCATCCATGGCTGGCCTTGCATAGAGCACAACAGAAATTAAAGGAAGAGAAAAGAAATGTGCTTCTCACATAATTTATAACTTACCGTGCACCAGGCCCTTCACTCTTGATTGATTTCAATCCTCATAATAACATTTTCAGGCATGGTATTATATAGGTGAATAAATAAAACCAGAGAATTTTTAAGTCATTTGCTCTCATCTCCTTCGTCACCTTGGCTCATGGGCTTCCTGCTCTGCCGTGTGGCCTGTGCTTTCCGTTATCCCCGTCGCTGGGACACTGCTTCAGCGACTGGCCCGTTAGATGCTGAGGACATTTTCGCCCGGCATGGTAAGCTTACAACAGGCTCAGGGCTCTGGGTTCCATTTTTATTTTGTTTCCCATATATTCCTAGTCATCCTTTTCATATAAAAGTTTTGGGGGAACCTAAATTCAGGCCTTTTTATAGATTCATTCTGAGCCTATTCACAGTCTCTCTCTCTGTTTAGTACTTCATTCTAGATTTTTAGGGAGGTTTACCAATTTTTAGGCTTTCCATTTCTTGGTCGTCCTCCTTTTGTTAATCTCTTTATTTTTTAATTAGAGTCTAGTCAGTTCACCGTGTTGTGCCAGTTTCTGGTGCACAGCATGATGTTTCAGTCACACACACACATGCACATATTCCTTTCATTCTCTTTTTCATTGTAGGTTGCTACAAGTTATTGAATATAGTCCCCTGTTGTCCTCTATCTTCTTATGCCTGCTTTTTCTTATTCTCTCTTCCTCCCCCTCTGTTTTCCCTCCCTTCCTTCCTAAGTGAGTTAATACCTATAAAGCACTCAGAAGAGTGTTAACGTACAAAGTGCTACATTGTTAGCTACTATTATTCATTTGACAGTAGTTATGAAGCATTTCCTATGTACCAAGGACTGTGTCATGTGCTGGCTATACACTGGCGACTAAAAAGAAAATAATTTTTGTCCTGTGGAGTTCACAGGCCAGCGGTGGGACAGATAAATCCTTAGGGTGATCGGGGACCCCTCTTTGAAGAAATGACGTTTGAGCCACAACCTGAAGAATGAGAAATCACACAACACAGAAAGTTTCCTGGCAGTGGACTCCTGAGGTCACACCTGTCACTTCTTCTAGATTTTTGAATTCACAAAAAATGGCCAAACCCACCCTTGGTGGTTCCTCACTCAACTTGGTATTTAGTTGTCTGCTGATGTGTTCAGCGACTTCAAATGTGAAAACCACTCTCCCTTTTGGGAAAAGCAGAAGCCAAATAGGAATGAGTAGCTCCCCTTTTTTTCTCTGCTAACAAAGAAGCCGTTTTTGTCCATCATCCATCATCTCTCTCTAAATGTGGCCCCAAAGCCACTTCTGTCCTCCTTGGTGTTTTCAAAGCTCATCCGGGGCTTCAGCCTCTGAACAACGGCCCTCAAAATATCAGGTCCTAATCCTTAAAATCTGTAAAGTTACTTTATAGGGGAAAGAGGCTTTCTAACTGTGATTTATCTAAGGATCTTGAGATGGAGAGACTCTCCTGGTGGGCCCTAAATATAATCCCACATGTCCTGATAAAGAGGAGGAGGACAATCTGACCCAGATGGAAGAGGAGGAGACAATGTGACCCACAGAGGTTGGGGTGACGCTGCCATTGCACAGTGAATGGTGGCCGTCCCCAGAGACCGCAGGAGGCCAGGATGGATGCTCCCCTGGAGTCCCCGTAGGGAGCACACCTTGACGGCAGCCCAGTGACACTGATTTTTGGACTTTGGCCTCCAGAACTGTGAGAGAATACACGTCTATTATTTGAAGCCACCAAGCTGGTGGTTGTAGCAGCCACAGGACACGAATGCACTCCCTTACATCGTTCTCATATGTCCCTGAAACTCTCTGGTTATCTCCCTGGGTCGTGTGCTCCGCCTCCCTTTTTTTCTGTATATGTATTATTTATGTTGTAATGAACCACTTTCCATGTGTTTCCTTTTAACATCTGAGCTCGCCAAACTGCTATCCATGCTTTGCATTGGTTTCTATAAATGTCCTCGTTTGGAGGTCAGAAAATACAAAACATTGGACAGATATGTAATGATTGTCAAATGTCTTCCTTCTTGGCTTTTCAAATATTGACGGTACAAAAATGCTTACCAGTTGCTTTTAAATAGAACTTTTGTTCAGTAAATTTCATTTTGCGCTAGAAGCTCTATTGCCAGTGAGCCAGTAACGCCTGGGGGGAGGGACCCCGTGGGGAGGGGAGGTGGGTCACACAGAGAGCGTGGAGACCCTCCCCTGCTGTCCGCCCCACCCCCCAGCATCCCGAGGGAACTTGCCTAAATCCACTGCCTTTCACACGGGGCAGACAGCTTCATGCCTCTTAAACAACCCTATCAGAACCGAATCGTTAGATGGGTCCCAATGTAAAAGCAACAGAGAATTCATATTTACTGATATCTTTTTTCTTGTTCTTTTTTAGTTGAAAAAGATTTTTTTAAATTGCCACCTGTCTAATGTTCAAAATAATCAAACCCGAAAGAAGTTACTGTGTTTTCAAAGTTCCTGGAACGGCCCCATAGATAATTTATGTGTTTGCTCAGCATAAAAATTACGTTACATTGAAACTATTTAGAAAAGTATGTAGGGAGAGAAATCATTTACTGCCACCAAGGGCGCTCAGTTTTGCTCTTTGACTGTTAGAGCTCTTAACCGTGTCTGGAGAGGTGAAAGGTGATTTGGGTGGGAAGGAAGAGAAGAGAAACTGGAAAGGGAAGTGAGCGAGGAGGAGGCGGGCAGACAGAGAAGGAGGCACAGAGGAGAAAGGAAGCAGGTTTGACCCAGATTCCCAGCTGCCCATCCTTTGAGTATCAGGACTCAATTAAATCTTGTTTGGGGGGAGGGGCAGAGAACGGAACTTTTAGAAATTTGGAGTTAAATTGTCCAGACACCTGATTCTATTCATTTCAAAATTGTCACTGAAGGCCTGTTCAGGGCCTCAAGTCTCGCTCTCAGTTTCACATGCTTTGGTATGTCTTCCATGGTACGTCTTCTTTCTTTACTGAGATGAAGCTAATTTATTCTGCCACATGCCTCGGAAGTGCTTCACCTTGTTCTCTGACAGCCATGTGTTTTTGCGCTGAGGTCGGAGTCGCTGTTCTAAACCTTCGTCACCATGAAATAGATGGCCAGTTGGAACTGAAAGTGTGCCCGGCTGCTGGGAGAGGCAGTGTTGGAAGCTCCTCACAGGAGGGGACCTGGCACAGCTCAGGAGCTGCTTGGACTCACCTCCACGTGACCACAGCACAATGACGGTGCCAACGCCTCTTCTATATTTCTATTCGTGGAAAAGGGATCCCCTAGGCCTCTCGATGAGATAAACCTAACCTATTCACAGATGACAGCGGAGGAACGTGAGGATGTTCTGTCTGTTTCTCGGATGTTCTCTGAAGCCAGCATTCCTATGACTGCTTCCTGATGTCTTTGCTGTCGTTTCAGTCGCTGTCCCGCTCTTACGTTCTGTGATGCTCGTGAAACTTTATTAAGCATCCATGGAGTGGAGGGCAGGGTATTTAACCCTGTGATGAGCATAACATAGCAGCCTTGGTCCTAGAGGGCGACAAAGTACCCTAAACCTGCGGATGGCAAGGAAGGTAACATATAACCTCGGCAACATATAACCAACCACACTGCAGTTGACGGCAGGCAAGGGTTAGATCAATGGGGCTCTCAGCACTGAAAGTCTTCCTCAGGGTTGCCTTGTGGGAGGAGCAGAGTGGGAGGAGATTCCACACTAGGACTAGGACTAGGGCAAGGAAGGTGAGGAATTTGCCTCTGGTGCCAAATTTAAGGGGGTGCCACCCAATGTTCATAGCAGCACTATTTACAATAGCCAAGACATGGAAACAACCTAAATGTCCATTGACAGATGACTGGGTGAAGAATCTGTGGTATATTTATACAATGAAATACTACTCAGCCACAAAATAGAATAAAATAATGCCATTCGCAGCAACATGGATGGACCTGGAGATCATCATTCTAAGTGAAGTAAGCCAGAAAGAGAAAGAGTAATGCCATATGATATCGCTTTTATGTGGAATCTAAAAAAAAAAGAAGACACTAATGCACTCATCTACAAAACAGAAACAGACTCACAGACATAGTAAGCAATCTTACGGTTATCGGGGGAAAGGAGGCAGGAAGGCATAAATTGAGAGTTCAAGGCTTGTAAATATTAACTGCTATATATAAAAATAGATAAAAAAACAAATTTCTTCTGTATAGCACAGGGAACTATATTCAATATCTTGTAGTAACCTATAATGAAAATGAATATATGTATATAATATATATATGAAACATTATGCTGTACACCAGAAATTGACACATTGTAATTGACTATACTTCAATTAAAAAAAAAATTAAGGGGGTGCCAAAAACTCAGTAATCAACATAAAGAATATTTTAGTGCCATATTTTAAAGATCACAATTAATGCAAAAATTAATAATTAACAAAATGTCAAACATTTAAAGAAAGATAGGATGGGTATTACAGATTTTGCCTTTTTTCTCAGCTCTGATTTGGCTCCGCACAGCACTGGTACTGATCCCTTAAGGAAGGAGAGGAGCTGGGGTTAGCATTAGTGAGAGATACAGAGAGACTGAGGGAGGAGTGAAAAACTCACAGTATGCTGTTAAGCAGATAAGCTTGGCTGGGACAGAAGGTCTAAACAAGGGGACAGTAAGAGATAAAGAGGGGAAAGGGGGAAAGAGATATGACAGTCATTGAGGGTGAGAGGGAGAGTCACAATGAGAAATAATAGGCAAGATCTGTCATAATAGATTATCCAAAAGGCCAGGGAGTGTTCCATAAAAATCACTGTAGCCATAGGGTAGAGGACGGGTGGTAAAGGGCAGAGATTTCCTTTGGGAAGCCAGTTAGGATAGATATGGGGTGGACAGAGGTGCCTGCTAAGGGACTAATGTGGCAATGAAAAAGAAATGTTTCCAAAAGACATTACAGATAAAGAGAACTGGCAGAACAATCATTTGGATGCGAGGAGAAAGGAAAAGAAGAAAGATTAGCCACCTGCCAGACTTCTGGGTGGATCATAGTCAGAACTGCCCACGAGGACATCTTCAGCAGCAACTGGCATGGAGGGTCTGGAGGAACACTGAGGAACTGAGTAGGAGAGACAGTCTTGGGGGTCTTGTGCGTATGTGGGAGATTTGACCCCAGTTGAAGCCAATTGCTCAAAGGTAGGGACTCAGAAATAATGAATGAAAGGTCAAGAATTTGCTTTTCCCACTGAGTGTTCCCCCAAAATATAATGCTGTTTGCATTTGGCATAACAAGTCTTCGTCCTATGGAATTGCTCTGTGTAGCCCAGAAGATTAGCATTCTTTCTCCTCTCACTTCCTGCCACCTCCTTCCCATTAAATGCCAGTAGCATTTCACTGGACTACTGGAAAGGGCCCCACATATGTTCAAGTTCCCCCCAGAATGTGGTTCCTGCCCCTTCAGCCCATTGAGAACCCTTCTGGAGAAAAAGAAAACCTGGATTCAGAGAAAGAGTTGTCCAGGAGACACCAAGAAATAACAAGTGTGGCAAAAAATCCAAAGGCAATAGGGTTCCCCAAGGGAGGGTACTCAGAGGTGTCAAATGTAACAGAAAGATCAAAGAATAAGGACACTTTGAAAAACAAAAGACACCTGGGGAGGTGTTTCTCATAACACCTTCAGTTATTCCCAAACAGTCAGGTCTTGTCCTACACAGTAAGTTATTGGACAGTTATATTTTTTCAGACAGGACCCAATTTTTACGCTTCACTGTTAGGCTCACGTTGGGACAGTTATACAATCTGAGAATCTAGCTCTATGAAAAATGCCATATGTCTAACGTATGTATTATTTGTACATATATTTGTATATGTATCTGTAATATGGCCTGATTCATAGGAAGAGCGTGGCTTTTATAATAAAAAATGTTATCTCATTGTTGTTATATATCCATTAATGCCATCTGCGAAGCTAGCAGTGGGATGACAATATGCAAATATCTGGAAACTTAGCTAACATTTTCCTTTTACTTCTTTCTAAATGTAAAGACTATTTTTGTGAGTGTGTGTGGAAATAAAAGGGCAACGCCATGATTTAAAGCTGAACTTGCCCAACTAGATACATGATAATTTTTATAATGAAATGCAGTCAAGAATAATTTTTCTAGTGGAATGCAGTAAAGAAGGTGATAATGGTCTTTCTTATCAATCGTGTACCTTCAAAGATGTTTGAGCTCTTGACCTGTATTTCTTCCTGTTTTTGTTTTTTCTTAACTGGTTTTTATTTATTTTTTTTAATTCTGTCAGTGAGCAGCATTTCCCAGTTTTACCCCCACGGAACGAGTTCTTGGCAGCTCCATCAGGTGGGATTGCAGGCTGCCTCTGTGATTTGGGTCCGTGCTGCATGGCTCTCAGCTGGGCACATGGGTGGGCAGGAAGGCTGGGTCTGTCTAGTGTCTTGAAGCAGCTGTGGTGGGTGCTTTCTTCCTTTGTTCATATATATATATAGTTTATCCTTGAAGTTGCATAAAGGTTTTGTTATGGTTTCATCTTTTGGAATATTCTCTCTTGGAAGTAAAATGAAGAAGGTATTTTTTACATATTATTTTTCATTCTGTTCAGTCTACTCTTGCAGTTGGACACTTAATTTGGCGTATGGTATTTGGAAGGAGTAGAGTCATCCATTTCCACTGAGTTCTGTTGGTGGTACTGAATCAAATCAGATAAAATTTTGCAAATTTCTACTTAGTGCTCTATCAAGGTCTTCTCCAAATTTTTGGTTTGTGAGTGTGTATTACCCCTTCAATGATAGCTACCTTGTTGTCCCTATGGAATAAGGAATGATGGAATAGTATTTCTAAACATAAAATACAGACTTTAAGGGTTTTTATTTCCTCTTTCCAAAGTCTCATGTTGTCAACAAAGATCTTTTTTTCCTCCTCATAATGTTCAAAATGATCTGCCCTTTTATGAATGCCTTGAGACTATCGCACAAAGCTAACGGTGAGGGAGCAGATGCCTCATTCGATTCCAAATAGAAGGAAATCTGTTGTCTCAAATAATCCCTAAATTCAGACACTTTCAGACAGCTATTATCAAGAGACCACATTCTAAGAGCAGATGTGTTATTAAGGCTGAGAAATGTTATGAGGACTTCGTGATCTGACAAATGATTTCAATCTATCCAACATTCCAACATTTCATCTTTTAATAAATTAGAGATTAAAATATCCATCTTGGGCAGACAAGTTGTATAAGGTATTTGGGAACTGGAGTTGTAGCTGATTCTTCATTTCGATGCAAAACATTCCTTAAATTATGCTTACAGATCCCTCTTATATATAAAATCTGTTCATTTGACTAAAGCTATTACGATGTATTTTAATCTCCATATTCAATCCTGTAGCTCCTTCCCACGGATAACAGAACACAGCCCCTGCCTTTCAGTGGGGAATGAAAAACAAATACATCCAGTCTTCAGTTGTCCCACTTAAATGTGCTCCATCATTTCTTTATACCATTAAGTTTACCGTTATGTGATTACTCTATTTAGAGCCTTTTCAGCGAGGCAATTACTGGAAATTCTAGCTGAGGGCTAACTAACACTCCTTTTCTTGTCTGCTACTAAACCTCTTTTCTCTCTCTCTCTTAAGATGCAATAGAATGCTTATACTCTTTGGATAATAGACTCTTCTTTTGGGTTCAAGTGAATGTTTTAAACCAGCTCTATTCAGAATCACAAAACGTACCACCCATAGCAAAGTGTACATTCCTCAGCATTGACAACCTGCTTATTATCCAGAGGTTGTACTTTGATCTCCTGAAAATACGTGTGGTGCCATGAGATTTTTACATAATCCTATCATTGTCAAACATAATAAAACTTAGATCCAGGTGAGCATCAATTAGCATAAATAACTTGAAAAGCAGCAAAGGAGCCCGAATTCTCTTCGGCAGAGATGTCTCCAACTGTACCCATGTGGAAATTTACATTCCACCTGGCCTCGTGGAAAGTGGGTAATAAAGTGGTCTTGACCTGTTTTCTTTAATTGTCCGAATTGCTCTCCTGGCTCAACGTCTGAAGATGCTTCCTCAGTATGAAATTTGGGAACAGAAAGTAAATCATCTCCTAATATTCCCCTCTGACAGGTAATAATTTTATCTCAGACCTTTAAGATCAGCATTTGACAACCAAATTCAGAAAACAAAGGCCACTTACATTGTAATTTTCAAAATGTTTTAAACTGTCGAAATCCTAAATGTGGAAACGGAGCACGACAAAAAGAATGCAGCCTCGCAGCTGGCCAGAGGGGCAACTCTTCTCTTTGCTAGCAGTCTTGAGTCCATAGCCTGGTCCCCCGGGGGTTCCCTCTCGCCAAAACACTCCTGATTTTTCTACCCTTAACAAATTTAAGTTTTATGGTTGTCATCATCGAAAACTTACTCTCTTACTCATTCATTCAACATTTATTTATGTGCAACATGAAACACAAGTGTTTGAAAAGCCTTTGGAAAATAGACATTTAAAGAAACTTGCTACAGACCACAAAAATGATGTAATTTTGACCTAGTTGCCATGAACTTCTTAAGACCACAAGGCTTGTATGAGGAGTTGAAAGAGAACAGTTTCAGTGACAACTTTGTAATTTGCCTGCTTTGCGATGTGAGGCGTGTCTCTAACAGCTTCCTGCCTCAGAGTCCTAATCTCTCTAAAACAACCGACAGTGTATAGGCATGTGTTGGGCACTTTGGGGAATACGAAGACACTCAGACACAGTTTCTGACCTTGTTTAACTTCCAGTAGTTAAGAGGGCACACAGAAACGTAGGACACCACCAGAGAGAAGAGGTGCTCTTGGTAAGACAGGCACAGGTTGATAGGCAAGTTCAGGGAAGCAAATCACTATTTGCATTTGGGGAGGTGGGAAAGGAAAATGCATTTGGTTTGAGTTTTATGGAATAGGCAGGGTTTGGATGTACAGAAATAGGTAGGTTTTCCCTCAGGCAGAGGGAGCATGAGGAGAAAGCACAGGGGTGGGATGAAGCACCAGGGTCAGGCTCAAGTTCAAAGAAAGTGCCTTGTTGCTTGCTTCCTTGCTTGTTTATTTTTGGTGGGGAATACTCTTGATCTCATTTCTAGGCTCGGGGCATCGGTCCAAGAAACTATTTTAAAGGTGTGTTGGGGGAGGGGTGGGAAAACAATGGCATAGAGTCGTAGAGTTCTGGATCAGGTGTGGGGCACGGGGCCAAGGGGAGGGACGTTGTGGAGAAATAAGATGAGGTGGAGCCAAGAACAAGTGTGTGCAGGGGTTCGGGCAGAGCTCAGGGGAGCTGGGAGTCCATACCTAATGGCGTCTGTGTTCCCTATGGCAGCTTGGCATCTGTTGAGTCGAAGGAGCCAGGGGGTGAAGGCTGAGACTGATGAAGATTCAGACTCCTCTGATGAAATCAATGGGGAAAGAGGCCAACTCTGGTTATGTGGAAGAATTGCTGAGCAGTCCTGAGGGCCCGGCTGAAATTAGAATCACGCACTTACAGTGGAACCAGACAGGATGGTGGTTGCCTCTAAAAATCTCAGTAGGGGAAGATCCAGGAAAAAGAAACACGAAGACGGAGGAAACATGATGGAGCCAGGCCATGGAGCAAATGGAAGGAGCAAGGGATCAGTACTGAAACACAGTAAGCAAAAAGATGGATGCCCTTGCTGGGTTTGAGGGACGTGTTGGAGAACTAAATAGTTACTATTTTCTTTGAATAAGAGGGAGGGAGGATTTTCAGCAAATTTTGTTTCCCTGAGAATTAATATATTGAGCATTTAATTGTGCCAGCTCCAATTAAAACTGACAAGTAAGTAAATTTTCAAGGATACATTTTAGTGAACATTAGAAAATAATAGCAAGGAAGCATTCAAATGAAGCTCTTGCTACCTTTTGTGAATTCATTCCTAACGTAGACAACACTTGGAAAATAGTCTAATTCAAGAAAGTCAAATAGACTTAAACTAATAAACCAACTCTGCTTGCTTGATGGTAGCTGCTTGGAGCTTTGTGTTAAAAATTCTGAGGATCAACATGAAATAGTGTTGCGGTCAATGTGTGACGGCTGGTGAGGTCACTGAAGAGGCGAGTGGGGAATATACAGCAGGTACCTGCCATCCATGCAGTATAGATAGAATAGAAAAGTTTTGCCTTTCCTCTTACATTGTTACCAAAGTAGTATAAAATCATGTGCAAATCACTTAATTTGTTATCATCAGTTTACTTGAAATGAAATATATTGAAGTATATCTATATAGATTGCAAAAATTTTTATTTGTTAAGCCCTCTGAGCTCTTGCATAGAAGATGTCGCATAATTACAAATTATAATAATGCCAGCAATACATTGTGTGAAATATGTCTTATCTTTTACCCCAACTAAATTACTAACAGGAGAAATATTTGGTTTAAGTGAACTATGTCCATGGAAACATGACTCTAATATCTTATAACTGCTGGAAGCTTTAAAGACACTTGCACTTTAACAGGCTGATAAAAATAAAGAGAAATGCAATGGTTATTTTATATTACCAAGGACAGGAAGAGAATGCGTGTTTGCTGAGACCTATTTTAGGTTCTTTGTGTATGTTCTCATTTGAGTAACCTGCTAAGTTGGGGTAGTGAGGGAGGCTGAGGGAGGCAGTGATTTGCTCAGTGGCAGAAGGCTCACAAGTGGCAAAGGTAGAGGCCAAACCCAGGTCTTGCTGGCATCTAGTCTATCTTCCTTCCATCACTAGGAAAGAAGTGTTACCACCTCTGCACATGGATAACCTATTTGGACTAAAAATAAATGCTAAAACAATATCAGTTTTGCACATAATATGAGGTAGAAATTATGATCACCACAATGCTGGAATTGTACATCCTAACAGATTGCTCCCACTTTTTTATCAGCGGAAAGAGAGGTTTTTAAAATGCATCCATCTAGGTTTGCTTTAGAAACAGATCAGTAAGGAAGGCAAAATTGTACAAGTGGATATTGTCAGTGGGTACTTACTGAACATCCATGTGTGTGAACTAGAATTGAGTGACCTTTGATAACACTCATCCAGTCCCACCTGGTTCCTCTTTCTTGTGCCATTAGAGCCTAGATAGGGGGGTACACTTTTTCTCATAACCTTTTGGCAAAAACTTGATGCCAGTCCAGGAGAGCCAGGGCCACACTGGCCAGCTGAGCATGACAGAGGTATTGACGAACTAAGAGACGAAAGTAACAAGTGAAGTGAAAATTCTCTGAAAATTCAAAGGCAATGCCAGCTTGCCATCCTGCAGGGGGTGGTTCTGGGGTTCAAGTATAAATAGTTTTTCCAACTGAAAAACAAATCTAACATATTAAGTGTTTCATTGAAGTCCCCAATTATGTCTAGAGTTTAGCACTGAGTTTATTTTAAAATATATCTGGAAAAGCTTGTGTCCAAATTTTCCCATAGACTTACACATGATGAGAATCTGTCTCTTTATATTTAGCTGCAGGCCATCTAACAAGTTCTTGGGCGAAACACATTATTTTGCTGGTACAAGAAGAATAAATACTGTATTTGGAAAGTTCCAGTGTTCTTTAAAATATTGCTGTTTCCATAGCAATAACATAATGTACTAAAGAGTAGAATAGTGTTTCTTTAGAAATCACGTGTAGTGGATGCATGTTTCCATGAAGGATTTTGAAGCATCTCACCTGCTTGTGGTCCAAAAACGGAACAATAATAGTTAGTGGAATCAATCATCATCCTTTGAAATGGAACTTGGCCAGTTTTTACTGCCTGGTTATATGTCAGCCTTCTGCCTTTGGTCAAATGTGCACTTTCTTAGGCTCTATGCTCTTAGACGGTAGACAATTGACTTATATTCATTCATTAATTCATTCAGCCAACAAGTATGGATTAAGCACCTAAATGCCATTTCTAGGCACTGGGAACTCAGCGACAGTGTGGAGCTTACATTCCAAAGGAGGAAACAAGGAAATTCTCTTTAAACAAGAAATGTCACATCATGTACAAACGGACATATGAAAGTGCTCCTGGATGATGTTCGTGATATTTTAAATACTTTGCAAGAATACAACATCAAAGAATAGCATATTGATAAGGTAAGGAACAGGAGGGACTAAGAGACAAGGAGAGAGGGCCAGGAACAGTGGTAACTGATAGAGTGGTTCCCTGGTTGTCCTGCCAGGGACGCAGATGGCAGTCCCAGGCTGAGCCTCACATATTAAAGGTACCAAGGGTGTTTTAGGGGGGCATCTAGTTAAGGTATCACAAACAGACATAAAGACTGGGGAGTGAGCTCTGTGTGAGTGGATGCTCTTGGGGAAGATGGGCTGTGTCCTTACAACTGTGCGACTGTGGTCTCTAAAACTCATGCTAGGCTGGAAGATTCCCTTTGAATACCTCCCTCTTCTTCATTCTGACTTGGAGTTGGGTGCCTTTGCCTTTCTGCCATCTTCCACATTTGTCTCCTGTGCTGATTTTGCGCTGGTGAGCCCCACCTTGCCCTGTACCCCCAGCCCCAATTCCCAGAGCTGGGAGAGTGGATGACGGGGGCAGGAATGTCACTGGTTAACTAATGGCCATCTGGCATCTGGCAAGGGGGATGCAGGTCACAAATGTCTCCATGCAGGGTCACCACTATTCAGAGAGAGAACAGTAAAAGGAGCAGAGGGTCCCACCCCCTCCCTGAGGCCACACATCTTTGTCTCCTGCACAAGGCTCCACTGTGCTGTCGGTAGCAAAATCTTGAAATATTTAATGTCTTAAGAGACCCGTGTCTCTCTGCCGTGGGCACAGTCCTTTGAGCTGCAGCCTTGCTAGTGCTCTGTCATAGGCAAGAAGCAGCCTCTTGGCTCTCCCATACTTGAAAGGTTTGGCTTACTGTCTACATTGCTCCAAAAAGCTCTTGGTTGCAAACACTTCTCAAGCCGCCATGGGAGCAGAAAGTTTTGTGGGCCAGATGTGGGGTCACAGAGTCAGAGGCTCCCAGGGTGGCCACCCTTTCTTCAGAATCAGACAAGTTGCCCAGCTTCCCCAGATGCCTTCCTAGACCCTGCTCATAAATCAGTACACAGCGAGGTCACAAAAAGAGTGCTGAAATGTAAGCACATATTTTCAAGTGAAGCATTTCAAAGTTTTGCTTTTGCCCCCTTGCAGGGCCAGAAGTCCCAAAGGGGGTTGGGAGGGGGGTATCTAACTCTATTAGGAGGTGAATTTTTGGTTCCCAACCACCCAGTTCTTTTAACCACTGGGATTCTCCCCAGATGTTCTTTCTTACATGCAAAGGCATCATTTTCTTGCCAAGAAGTGGAATGATTGATCAAGCCTTCTTTAAATCATTTCATCTTATCCATTCCCATCTGAAGGAGCAGGTATTGCATTAATATTAATATTCTCATTGTCTCCCTCGAGAGAGAGAAATGCCCCTGTACCCCCCCTCCCAATCACTGCCAGCACCACGGAGATAGGAAGTTAGAGAATGAAGCCACCAATGCAGGAGCTACAGTTGTTTCATTAGCAACAGCTGGTGGCAGTCCCCTGCCCATTTTTTTTTAATGCTATGCTTGTCAGGTCCAGCTTCTTGAGACTGGATGGCAAAGGGTAAAACAAGAACGTGGCATAATTCAGCTTTTTGTATGCAAAAAAAAAAAATGAGGATTTATGCTGAAGAGGATGCGGGCAATATCAGGACGCTGATTAAGAAACTTTACAAAAGAATATCTTCTTTCAATATTGTGTAGGTAACAGCTGAGCAATTAGACAAACATACTGAGTAACTGAAACCACCTGTAGGATTTGAAAAAACACTCTTTCCTTCTCATTTGTCCGAGATACTTTTATAGGAATAGAAATGTGGGCTGCACATGTCTTACATTTCTCCTCATTGTAACTTTATGTTTATGATCAAGGGTGGAGTTTGCAACACCAGAGCTCCTTCTAACTGTATTGGAAACCATTGAGCATCAAAAGGAAATCTGTACCATTTGCCCAGCAGAGAAATAAATCTTTCTTTACTGACTTTTGCTTTGATTTCTGTCTGAGAATCCCAAAAGGACACTGTTTCATCTTATGTCACATTGGGAATGCCAGGTAGCATTTTCAGGTATATTACATACACATATGGAATGTATATTTAACAGAAACTTTTGGCTGGTTAAACAAGTGTCCTTTGTAATTGCAGCTATTTCATTTTGATTTTTTTCCTAATCTCATCAAAATTGAATGATTTTCATGTTTATTTCAAATAGACAATTACATATAATTTCATATATGTATATTAATGAACAAATACCATACCGTTGGAGTTATGCAACCTCTCTAATTTTATAGAATACCAATTATACATCATGCAACTAAGAACACATGACTTTGCATATGAAACATGTTAAACATATTATTAGAAAAAGGGCATGGTTAAGAAATGTATTGCTTGGTCAAGTCCCTAAATAATGACTATTGGGAAGAAAATGGTTAACATAATCCCAAATGTGGATCTGTATATGCCTGTCTCTAGGGAAAGAGACTAAAATGATGCCAAAGGGAAAGAAATTTTGGCCACCCTTTCTATTTCTTTCATGTGTAACAAATTCAAGACATATATTTCTTCCCTATGGATCAAATATTCTTAAAAATAAAAATTTCTAAATATAACAGTAACACTTACAGGACTAATGCATTGTACTGCAATGGAATCTTAAAAACAGCAACAGTAATTCTACTGTGAACTGCCTGGTCTCTCCAGAGAGTGCCGTTTCATGGACTGTGCACTCCCTGCTCTTCTTTTTATGGTCAAATCAGAGGGAAGTTCACTGCAAAGAAAGCGGTTACTTCTGCCATCAGCAGCCGTGGTCTGTTTACGTATGGTTTTTCTGTCTCTGATAAGTTTAGTGAGTGCAGACCTGGGGATCCATTTGCTTCTTATAACTTATAAAACACAATTTTTTAGGAGGAAGAATGCACTGCAGTCTAAATGAATGTTGGAATGTTATTTTTAGACAGGCTAAAAATTGTTGTGGGAGGCAGGATAACGGTCCCCACGTATGCCCAAACCCTAATCCCTAGAACTGTGACTATGTTATTTTACACAACAAAACCCCACAAAAATCAAACAAACAAAAAACCCTTCACAGATGTGATTAAATCAAGTGTTTTGTGATGGGGAGGGTATCCTGGATTATTCAGGTGACCCAAAGTAATCACAGGAATCCTTAAATGTGAAAGAGGGAGGCAGAAGAGTCAGAGGGAGATGTGACTACAGAGAAAGGGTCAGAGAGATGTGGTATGAGGATTCAACTCACTGTTGCTGGCTTTGAAAATGGAGAAAGGAAGTCATGACCCGAGGAATGCCGTGGCCTCAATAACCTGGAAAAGGCAAGGAAGTGGACTGTCCACTGAACTCTCCAGAAAGGAACAGAGCCCTGTGGACACCATGATTTTAGTCCAGTGAGGCCTGGGTCAGACTTCAGCCCTCCAGAGCCATAAGGCAACAGTTGTTTTAAAGCCCTGAGTTTATAGTAACTTGTTACAGCAGCAAGAAGAAACTAATACACTTGTTATTCATGTTTCTTTTTGTTTCTGAGGATTCTATTTGGAATTAATGACTGACTAATGACGCCAGAATGCTGTACCAGGAAAACTCACTAAAACTCATACCCAGACAGAGAAGAAAAAGGATATGGAAGGATGAGACTGTGCCCCAAATGAGTAAGTGTAACAAAACTATTTATCATTTTAATTATATTTTAATGACAGTCCCTCAGAGGAAGTTGTGATTTGAATTTCAAGAATGGTACACCTTGGGTTGGCATGACTGACATTTGGTTTTATTTAGAATTTGAAGAGAATGACAACACGCTTTCATGTTAATGATTTAGCAAGTAGTAATACAAAATCTAAATTTTAATGCCTCCATTTTTGGTTAATATGTTTATCTCACAACAAACTAAGAAGACAAAAGCAAAATCAATATCTTTAATGTTATTCAAGGGCCATCTTTTAAATCTGTGGGAGAAGCCTTGATCAAACGGTTCCTTTTTGTTTCATTCTCTTTCATCAGGGAAGTTAGAGGTACACAAGATTCACTAGATCATAAATTAATGATCCTATGTTAATGCAGAGGCCCCTGCTAATTAATAAAGGAAAGTAAAATGTGAAGCTTGAATGTATAAAATAGCTTTCAGCCTAGGAGAAAGATCAAAAATTCTTTTCCTCATATCTAGACAAAATTTGATCATGTTTTACACTAAAAGTAGATTTATAAAATCCTGACCCTAAAGCTTAGTCTCAGTGGTTCTTCTTGAACAGATTTTCTCCCAGACGGAGGAGCAGGCACAATTGGGCAACGTCAGAGCAGACGGAGGAAATTCCCACAATGCTGTGTTGCTAGACAGCATCCCCAAGTGCGTCACCGGTTGCTGGAGCCACCTTTTGTCTTTCCCCAACCCCTTTACTGGTTACCCGGACTTCCTTCTTGTGGATTCCAGGTACCTGGTGTACTGGGAGCAATAAGCCTCAGAGAAGATGCACCTCCTGTTTGGGAGTGTAATGTCATGAAATAGCACACTTAGAAATGGAAGCTCATAAGAATCAACATAAATAAATACAGAAGCCAGATTTCATTTATGACCTAGCATCAGAAATTACACGCCAGCATATCTGTAATATTGTATTGATTACATGGATCATCTTTACTTATTGTAGGAGGGGACATGACAGTGAGGAGGTGACCCTCATGGAGGGCCATTCTGGGGGGCTAACTACCACCCAACAGATTATCTTTTTCAAAGACATTCATTAGTTTTGGCCCTTTTGACTTCAACCTACAGAAACACTTCCTCCAGAACTGGCAAGTTTATGTAATTGTCTGCCTTCATTCTCTTCCTCCAGAGTGGTAGCAACCATGTGATGATGGTAGGGCCTCGAATGGAAAGATTAATATTGTTATCATGAAAAAAAAAATCTACCAGGTAACTCAAGCCCATGAATAATCTCTGTGCTCTGAAAGAAAGCCTTTCTTTCTTCTCAATGCAAACAAGCAAACAATAACAAATAACTTCTGCCTGGGTTTCAGCCAAATACTTTAAGACTTGCGATCTGGGGAGAAACTGACTTTATATGGGTAAAGGAGGAATGCCATATTCTCCACTTCCTTAACAAAGTCTCTTGAGTAGTATCTCTTCTCCATTACACATAGTTAATGGATAATCAAGGCTCTGACGCTGATGAAATTGATACATTTTACACAGTAGTGGACACAATTTCAAAACTGTTGGCCAAGTCTTAGATGTGAGTGCATGCCAATGCCAAAAGCAATGAGACACAATGGTATGTTGTGTTTCGTTATTTACCATAGAAGCCAAACCAAGTTGATGCCAAGCATAGCATGTGCTTCATCAGTTCAACAAGTACAGTACCAAGATTTTGCGTCCAGATCAGACCTTTGTTTGGCAAAGAAACTTTTAGCAATTTGGGAGATGTCAATGGCCTCTGACGTTCCAAAAGGGACTAACAATACAAGAGTTCTCTTGTATCGGAGTGTACTTAATGGACAAAAGCCAAGAGTTAGATGCATTGAAAGATGTCAGTAACTGTCTTCAAGGGCAATGGCATATTAGCCAAATCTTCCATGACCTTCTTCAAATGGCTAAAAGAAATGATTGAAAGAAGTGCTGGTGATTCTGGAATAGATGACTTTGTATGTCAGGGATACAGTTTCAATATTCCTTCTCTCATCCAAACTAGAAGCCTTTTAAATATTTTCCAGGACACTTGGTTTCATAATTGTATGTGGCTTCTTTTCCTTAGAAATATTATAAGCAGCTTTGATAGATGAATGAAAACAATGTTTTTTGTGTTTATAGAGGCACAGCCACATTTTGGTAAGGTTCCAGCCGAAAATATCTAGCTTGCCTGATGTGCTGAGAGGATGGACAGTTTAATGGGATTTGTATTTCCACTGGGAGGATCTGGGCCACATAAGAACTCTGTGGCTTTTGTATCCCATGATGGTCAGTAGTAAAAGTAGAAACAAAGATGCAGAAGACTTAATCAATTGTTTCTTTTCCATGACATTTCCCCCAACTTAACTTGGGCCTGATTAAAAAGGCAGAGATGCCAGGGTATATTTCCTTTCATTATTATCTATAGGAAACTAATCTCATTGCTGTATCATGGGGGTGATGATGATTTTTGCCTCACATGACCATGTTCCATAGCATTGCTTGCATTTATGAGAAGCAAAATGGTACCATAACAACAAGGTTGATATTAAACATGATTTTTTTAAAAAATAAAAGCAACTATCAAAGTCATTGAAAGGCAAAACAACAGAAAAATAATATTCTCTAAAGGCTCATCCATGAATTCTGTTAAGGACTGAATGTGTCCCTCCAAAATTCATTGGTTGAAACCCTGCCACAGGTGGGACCTGTGGGAGGTAATTAGGGTTAGAGATGACATCATGAGGGTGAAGCCCTCATGAATGGGATTAGTTCCCTTATAAGAGTTGTGATCATCCCCTCTCTGCTCTCCGCCTTGGGAGGACACAACGTAAAGCCACAGTCTGCGGTTGGGAAGAGAGCTCTTGCCAGAACCTGGCCATATGGGCACCCTGATCTCAGACTTCCAGCCTCCAGAACTGTGAGAAGTAAATTTCTGTTGTTTATAAGCCAGTCAGTCTACGGCACTTTGTTAGAGCAAACCAAATTTGTCCAAGGCAAATTCCCTAGGAAACCATGCCATATTTACTTGGTTTCTTGTCTTTCCCCCACTGGACTGAGTTGCTGGTGGTCAGGAACTGTGTCTTTAATCTCTTTGTCCTGACAATAGTTATTACTTATAACAACCATGCAAAACAGCAGTTACTGGGCTTTCCATACCATCGATCTCAGAACAGTGAACTGTGGTGCTGGTTGCATAATGAGTGTTCACTGGAAAACCTACTGAAGAAATGAATGAATGCATACCTGAGAAAAATAACTTGTCAATGTATCTCTACCACTAGCTGTGGGAAGGAGTCCCTTGATAGAGATATTCCAATCTAGCTGGCAGGTCAGCTTTTCTATTGTCCATGAGCATGCCAGGCTATCACAATCTCAAGAGTAATGAACTTGAGATCAGAGGACCTGGGTTCAATTTATATCTCTACTACTTGTTTGCTGGGGAACAGGTTTCTACTGGCTATTTTATGCCTTCATATTGTAAATACTTGTTGCTTGTCTATTTACACTCAATGGAGATGCTAGGAATATCAATGAACCACTCTGAGCCTTGATTAACTAACCTATAACATGAGAACATTAATTATACAAGATTGTTGTGAGGGTTAAATAAGGTTGAGTGAGATAACATGTGAAAGCACCTAGAATCTGTCACAGTGCTTGACATACAGTAGGTGTTTCATAAAATTTAAACCCATGTTCAGCCGATCACCCAGCTCCCTTTGCTCTGACCATATTCACCAAACAACCGTCTCAGGCTAATTTAATTTCTCAAGAAAACTTCTGGACTAGAAGTAAAAAGTACTGATGACATGATGTGAATGTTCTCATCTTAAGTGCAAATTTGCTTCCAGATTCTTGCTTAAAAATCAAGTTTTGAGTGTTTGTGTGTGTTGTTTTTTGTGAGTCATTTTCCAGAGGCTATCACTCCTGGGTGAACTAATATAAAATAACCAGCTTCCTAGACTTACAAATCTGAGGACCAGACCTGGACTTGCAATGACCACATTAAGGGCAGATACCTTTGGAATCTCAGACTCGGGCGAGGACTTGTATGTTTCCCCATCCTCTACTCTCCAGCCCCAAACACTGGAAAAATCCATTAGCTTTTGCCTTAAGCGATTGAGCCCACAAAGGAGGTGGAACAAGATCTTGGGATGGGATCAGCCGGCACAAAGGACTCGGGTTCGCTCATTCATTCGGCTGAAATTCTCTGAGCATTCATTGTGTGCCAGCCTCTGTGTCAGGTCTTAGTGATGACAGATGGAAAAAACAGGGTCCCTGCCCTTGAGAGTTCAGGATCTGGGATGAGCTTGTGTATCGGTTTGGAGAGTGTGTCAGGTGTCTGCCTAGTTCACAGCTTTGCGTGAACCTGCCAAACAAAAATTGGCTCCAAGTGGGAGATTACGTGTATCGCTAAGTGTTAATAGACATATATACATATATACTCGCACATCATGGGAGGGCTTGAACTTTAGAAAAACTGCATCACAAGAGCAAGCTGACTTCCTATACTGCAGTCACTGAGAGGTAGGTTTAGACTCTGACACGTTGGAAGCTTCACCTAGTTGCCTCATCTATAAAATTGTGTTACTGAATATTTTGTTTGGAAAGAGTTCATATTTAATTCATTCATTCACTCCCTTACTTAACAACCATTTATTGAAAGCCTGCCGTGTGCTAGGAATTGTTCTGGTCTCAAGACTGAGTTTGGCTCCGCAGATTCAAATCCTTCCCATCCATCTAATTCCAGCTTCAATCTTACTCTCTCCAAATTATCAGCCAGATCCTGGTGTCTAATCCCTCTGAATGCCTGTACTTTCACTTTTACCTTACCTTTGGGTAATTATTTAAAATTTAATTGAAATTTAACATATGTGCAAAAAGTATACGTAAGTTGACATGATTACAACTGAATATACTCATATAATCATCACCCAGATTGGAAAAACCCAGAAAGCGACCAGCACAGTAGTCCCTTAACCACAGCCCCCTAAACAAGGGTGATTACTATCCTGACTTGTAACAGCATAGAGGAGTTTTGACTGTTTTGTACTTTTTATTAATGGAATCACCTTTAGGCATTTATAGCCTACTGCTTGGGTTGCTTTAGTTTCTAAATTTTGTGGGTTTTTTAATGATGAGAATGCAAATTTCTTTATGTAACTTTGGTAGAAAAAAATCAGAATTTGGAACATGTATTGGATGGAAAGCATTAAACTGAGTGCTGCTCAGCCTCATCCCTTCACCCAAGCTCCTGGAGATGCAGACTTAAGAACTTGTCTGAGAATGGGATCTAGCTTTTTATTCCAGTCATCATTCCAGGATACTACTGTGAGTGCACATGCATGTAAAATTATTCCAGGTCAGTTTATCACTGCCTAATTTAAGCAGCATTTCTGAAAATGTGCATGAGAATAAAAAATAAGGTTTGTTTTTTTTCCATCCTAATAGTATTAATGGAGAGTTCTCCAGACTGGAGACCTTACTGCTGACCTTTTGGGTTTATCTTAAACACTGTTCTTAGCCTCATAGCTTCCTTCTTGTGACTTTATTGATTGACAAGAGAAGAGTGTCACGGGGTCCCATTAGTGATGGTTTGACAGGTGATTTATCTTCCTCTCCAACCTAGGAAACACCAAGCTGCTATAATGCTAGTGAAAGATCCTTCTATTTCTGGCCTGTTCTCAGGTTCCTTTTTGTTTTCTTTTGTTATTTGTTTGACAGATTATCAGCATTAACTCTTGCTAAAAGCCAGGCAGGTCCTTTGTCAAGAACTAACATGCAACCCTCCTGAGAATATTTTTCTATGTAACTTACTTTCATTTTCAGCCTTGGTACCAGCCTTCCCAATCCCCAGTATTCTGGTGGGTATTGACCTCTACTCTGCCCTCAGGACCATAGCAAATGAGTTGTTCTCAGACATAAGGAAGGAAGCCCTTGAAATGTCGCTTCCCAATGGAGCCATTCTGGGAAACACTGACCTAGCAAATGGCCCCAGTGTATTCACTGAGGATGCCCATCTCCAAATCGCCACAAACAAATTCTGTAAAGTCACAGAAGTTCAAGATGCTTAAAGCGCCTCGAGGGAGTAGGAAGACAGTGGTTGAATGATCAGGGACAAGCCAGCGGACAGAAGCCTGCAGTTCAGGGAGCAAGCTCCAGGTTGTGGAGCTTGAAATATCCAAGGTTTTCTGCTCACTGCTTCTGTTGATAGTTTTATTGTTGCCAACTCAATGTTGGACAGCGTACCAAACCTGGGACAGACATCCCACATTCTAGATCATTAGTCCATCTTCCAACTCCCCATCACAACATCAGCATTAACACTTTTAGAACTGTATTTCTTATAGGCAAGACTGAGACAATCACTTCAAGATCCACGGAGTTATTTCCAACCCTTTCCTCCCATTACCTGCACACTGATATTCTTTCCTACTATTCATAAGGAGAAGTATCATAAAAATGCTATCAAGCAAGAGCGCTAATAAACCAAATGCGCTTCCAGCATATTGGTTCATATTTTGTTGCTTCCATTTTGTTCAAGGTGCAGTTTTCCCATTTTACCAAGTAGGTGAATGGAAGGGGAGCAGAGTGTGGGGACCTCAGGGACAGATTCAGAAACACCTTTTCTTATCCCTTGCTTTTGTTGGGATGGTGACCATCAGTGCCAATGACTGACCTGCACATCTTCCTTCATTGCCATGGCAGCAACTAACAGGGTCTCCAGTTGGACCCAAGGGCTTGGGAAACAAAGCCATGGGAAAATATGTTTTCTTGACCCTTTGCAGGAAATCCTGCCCAACACACACAAGAATGCAGCATTTCCTGGACCGTCAGTTGCTCAAGTCCAGCCATCAAGGGTGGGCTTGAATGAGCCTGGAAAAGATGCTCATATTCTCAGTGAATTAGAAAATCTGAAAGTCATGACCAATGTCTAAAGATGCCAACATACAACAAAACCCTGGCATGAATTAGTTGAGCCTCTGGGGAAAAAAATGACATGTATGTTTCAAAATAGACTAAAAGAAGGGAGATACATATTTGACCCTGACATTGCCCATTTTCCCTGCTTCATTTTCAGCTGCTTCCAAAGTATCTACCCACCAAGAGCAACAGGGTAAGATACTGGTCTGAAAGAAAGGAAAGGGAGGTCTGTCTCATGACATTAGAAACAAATGATTGTTCAATATCTTTATTCTAAAAGCCATGGCCTCTAAATTAAAGGGGGAAAAATGCAAGCTACTATTTCCTTCCCTGGGTCCTGGGGGAAGTCACAAGAGTAGGTAATGCACAGCTGTCTTGCTCTGCACTGGCCTCTCAGGTGGTGACATAGAGCAGCGATGGTGTCTGCAAATATACATAACGAGAGAAACATCTGTCTTCCTGCCCCTCTCTTTTCCAGACAAATGGCACTTAAGATTTTCATTTTGGACTTGTTAAGTGTTCTCCCCAATACCAGCTTCTGTGTTAACCACATCTCCTTCTTTTCTTTTTTTTTTGTCAATGAAATATAGTCAGTTTACAATGTATCAATTTCTGGGGTATAGCATAGTGTTTTGAGTCATCTGTATACAGGCATGTATTTGTTTTCATATTCTTTTTACTCTTTTTCTTTGAAGCTGTTGGTCAGTTTTCTTGACTAGCATTTTAAGATTAAAAAAACAAAGATGACAACAACAAAGTGCAGGCAGACCTCTGCCACTGTAGGATTAAGGACAAAGAGGTGAAGAATCCACCTCTTGGAATGGAGTGTTACAAGGATGCAGATAGTTCTTTTCTTCCTTCTTAAAAGAAATCAGGAGAGGCAGTGTTACGGAAACATTTGCATCTAAAATATTGTAGAGGTTTGCAAATGATAGACTCAACCAGATCATGAATGGAATGGTGCTGAGAGCCATGCTCTCCTACAGTCAGGAAAGTAGACCAAACACGAGGACCTCCCCACGGTCCTGTCTGTCAGTCTCTCACACGTATGCACTGTGGCCCATACATGACTGCACTCACCTTCACAAGGCACTCAGACAATGTCTCTCAGACCAGAGAACAGTTTGTGAATTGGTGCCCCTAAAGCAGTGAGCTGGAAACATAGGCCTCATCTTTCCTGCTGGGTTATTTAGAAGAACATATGCATAAGGAGATATCCATTTTGTTTATTTTGGCTTCACATAGAATCAAGATCATTTAGAGCTGGAAGGCATTTCAAAAAGTAAGCAATTCATACTGATTTCCACAATGGCTGCATCAAACTACATGTAGGAGGGTTCCCTTTGATCCAGCAATCCCACTCCTGGGCATATATCCAGAGGGAACCTTAATTCAAAAAGACACGTGCACCCCAGTGTTCACAACAGCACTATTTACAATTGCTAAGACATGGAAACAACATAATGTCCATCGACAGATGACTGGATAAAGAAGCTGTAGTATAATTTACACAATGGAATACTACTCAGCCATAAAAAGGAATAAAATACTGCTATTTGTAGCAAGATGGGTGAACCTGGAGATTGTCATTCCAAGTGAAGTAAGTCAGAAAGAGAAAGAAAAATACCACATGACATCACTTATATGTGGAATCTAAAAAAAAAAAGATGAATTTACTTACAAAACAGAAACAGACTCACAGACATAGAAAACAAACTTATGATTACCAGGGGGAAGAAGGTGGGAAGGGATAAATTGGGAGTTTGAGATTTGCAAATACTAACTAATATACATAAACTAGATAAACAAGTTCACACTGTATAGCACAGGGACTATATTCAATATCTTGCAGTAACTTACAGTGAAAAGGAATATGAAAACAAATATATGTATGTTCCCATATGACTGAAGCATTGTGCTGTACACCAGAAATTGATACAATATTATAAACTTATTATACTTCAATAAAAGTATATTTAAAAAAATTAAGCAATTCAACCCCTAGACGTTCCTAGTGAAGGAAAGTGCCCTAGCGAGGTCAAGGCGGCAGGCAGCAGGGCTCTGGACCCTCGTCACCGCATCCCCAGGCCTTTCGTTCCAACATCTCCACCTCCTTAGGCATTGCACTTCCACTTCCTCCTCCACGCAGCTCACGACCTCTCCCCAAAGCACTCTGCTGCTGTTATTTAGGAAAGAAAGAGCACAGAAGCATCGTGTTTCTGTGGCTATTTCGGTGCCCACTGACTTGCAGCCTATGACGTACCAGAGCGCCAGCGCCCAGGCACACCCAACGCAGAGCGAGGCCGGCGCCCGCCCAGGTTCCCAGCCCCTCCCTGCCCTCCCTTTTCATTTGTAAACGAAACATTTAAAAGTTAGCTTAATTAAATGGATTCATTAATTAAAATTGATTAATTAATGAAAAGATAATTAAATGGAGAAAATTTTAATCAGATTAAAGACTGCCAAAAGAAGACAGGGAGAGTAAACCTGTGTAAATTCAAATTTATTCGAGTTCTGGTTAGTTTTACAAGTTAATGTGCTGTCCATCCAGCCAACAAAAGTTTAATCAACCAACGTCTCATTCAAAATCATGTTTTGCCTATGTTCTAGGTGCCAGTTATTGGGTGTAGGAAGTCACATGAAACACAGTTTAGTTAGGAAGATAGACAAGTATACATAGTGATTATGCTACAGTGTAACAGATACACGACATCCACATAGACTCCATATTATGTATTGTTGTCAAAGGCTCTTGACTGAACATGATAAAAGACATAATAATAATAGTTCCTGCCCATTATGAGCTTTAATTAGTAGGAGCCATGAGGCACAAAAGATTCTAATGCAAAGTAAAATCGTTTCCTCTGAATTACTCTGTAATTTACAACATTTAAAAAATGAGGGACAGAATCTCCCTCATAAATATAAGAAAAGATGGAGAGTGGTTATTATTATTTTGGAGTAGAACAGAAAAAGATCTTGAGGGTCAGAGTGTCTTGTGGGTCAAAGATAATAATCTGCAGAGAGCCCCCTAGTTTAAACAAAGAACTTGACGTTTGGATGTCCAAACAAAGAGAAGTCAGCAAATGAAAATCATAAGGGAATCAGTGCTCTCTAGAACTAGGATTGGTCTTCATGACTTCAGGGAAAATTAAAAGAAATAGAGACATTTCATTTCACAAATGAAACTGAAGAGAGGGTTCCTAATAAAGGCTAAAGTAACGCTACTTCATTGACTGGATGAAGAAAGGAAGATGTGTTCTTACTGGAGAGTCACAGAGGAGACTTGAGTCCCTTCCTGGCACCATCTCTCCCTGTGCTTCTTATAGCCTTTGAAATGAGGAGGGCGGCGTCAGCCAAAGGATCTAAGTTTGGATGTGGTCCATCCTTGAGTTGGGGAGACTGACTTCTTAGGAGACTTCCTCCTTTCATTTTTTTCAGTGTTACCAAACATGGTTTTGATCCTTCTGTAATTGTCCTTTACTTTATTATGTCAAAAGGAGGAGAGTCACTACCTCCACAATGATCTGAAAAATTCCTCAAGGGGCGAAGCCTTCAGAACCTATAGATTTAAAAAGTATCCTTTTGTTAAACGGAGTACCAAGCTGTTACTAAAAAGGCTTGCCTTTTCAAAGTCTTCTGCCCATAAGACCCACCTGAAAAGAAGAAAGCGATTTTCTCTACTTTTCATGCATGTTTCCTTGGAGAGTGTTTTCTTTCTCCCTTCAGCACTTTACTAAGTCACATCTCCCTTCTTGCTTTGGTTTTACTGATTTATCTCCATGACTCAGGCCTCGACTGTCCTCTTTCATTCCAAACCCTAACGCTCATTTCGTTTTGGCTATTCAACCTCTCTGATGCTCCTATCGCACTTCCTCGAAGAAGATTCAGCTACTCCGTCTTGCTTACAATGAAACCAAACCACCATGCAGCAGCCATCCTCTCTCCCTATCTACTGTCTTAAAAAGAATTTGAATTATCACTTGAGTATCAGTTAGGAGACTGGATGATGCTCTCGCTACCATTTTCTTCAAATTCTTTCCTCTTTGAAATAAATTGATGAAAATAAAAGCAACAATTAAAGTAGGAAAACATAAATTCTTCTAAGTTAACACAGCTATAATCCCGCTTTCCACTTCCCACATTCCACAGAACCTAATTTTAATAATATTTTAATTGATTGATTTTTCAATGTTTGTTTATTTTTAATTTTGGCCCACAATCAGTTCCCGAAGTGAATAGTTTTCTCCAAATTGTGTTAAGAAAGTGGCTTGACAGGAAGATGAAAAATAAAATTTCAAATTTGAACTGAGAATAATTTTGAATTATTTTAAATAATTTAACACAAGGCATTAACGATCCCAATGTGAGGAATGGTAAAATCTTTAAAGAGGTATAATTTTAAAAATATGTACATTGCCACAATGAAATAGTGAAGGCTGGATGATAAAAACAGCACTTAGAAAACTGAACCTGACTTCCACATGTGGAAACGTCTGAACTGAGCAAAACTCTCCTTCTCAACCTGAGTTCATTAGTTATTTAGGGAGCTATGAATAGATCATGAATAAAATCCACCTATGGTGGTTTTAAAACATGGCTGCAAATTCCTTGGCACTCCTAACATTGAGAGGACGGAGTTCCGTCCCTTTCCCTTTGAATGAGGGTTGGGCTTACTGACTAACTTCTCACAAAGAGAATGTGACAGGAGGAATGCTGGCAGACTTCTGAGGCTCAGTTACAGGTGCGATACTGCTCCCACCTAACTCTGCCTCTCCTGGGAGTCCTGTCCTTGCAATGCAGCTGCCATCATGTGAGGAAGCCCAAGCCACATGGAGGTGCCAAGTGTAGCTGATCTGGCTAACAGCTAAGGTTCCAGATTTTTTAAATGTACCCAGGATTTATTTTAATCAGATATGTTAAGACTTGCAGACACAAGAATGAGTCATGAAGGAAGAAGTTTTTCTATTTACAGATCTCTAGAAACAGAAGACATAGGAGGCCACGCAGGATGACACGGAAGCACCAGGGCAGTCAGGAGGCAGAGGGAGCGAGGGGAAAATGTGGGCAAGAGCATTTACTGAGGCTTCCACAAGAAGGAGCTGGTGAGGCAGGGTGATCAGGCTTTGGAATGGCTGGTCTGAATAATTTTGTTGGGCTCTAGGATGCAGGACTTGTCTGATAGCTGCCCCTGGGGTGAGGAGGGCAGGTAGCTAGAAGTGCAGAGTGTGAGAGCCCATAAAGGAGGTGGCTAAGTTGCCTGTGAAAGTTGTTTACCCTCTCTAGGACCCAGCGAGCTCTGGGAGGGCAGTCCCTCCAGGGTCATTAAGGCCCCAGATGGCAAAGCATCAGAATAAAAAGGCATGTTTAACATACCAGCTGACAGCCAGCATCAGCTACCAGACATGTGAGGGAGGAAGCCTTTGAGAATGCCCTTAGTCACTGTGTCTGACTACAGTCCCAGGAGAGATACCTTGAGTGAAAACTGTCTTTCTGAGTTTTCTGAGCTTGGTCAACCCCCAAACCTGTGAGAGACAGTCATCATCATGTAGTAGTAGTAGTAGCAGGAAGGAGGAGGAGGAGGAGAAGAAGAAGGAAAAGCAGCAATGATTGTTCTTGACATTTTAGACCACTAATGGGCAATTTGTTATGCACCAGTAGAGAACCAGGATATCCTGTTTAAGGAGTTGACATTATGGCATAAATCACTTTTAGGTGCTATTGCTTATACTTTAAACATTGAAAAGAATTGTATGTACATGGCTAATGTTATACATCCTTGTATATAAGACACTCTCCCATATAAGACACTTTTTAAAAGCATAATTATGACATTTCTAGAATGGTTTTAGCACCTAGATTGTCCTATCAACCATATCTTCTATTTTGAAGCAAATTACTCTCATCAGTTACTACATACAAATAAAGACGTTCATTTTAGTGATGCCCTTACTTAGCTAAGGACCACTGAATAGGAAAACATATCTGCTTGAAGACACTAAAATTGTGGAGCAAAAGTTTTGATTGGGCTTCGACATATAGGCACTGATAAATTTTTTTCCAGCTGTGGAAGAGGCTGTTGTAGCACCCTTGGGAGAGCAGCACAGGATTGTAAGTTTCCTCCATGGGCTGGCCGGGAGATGGGTGAGGTTAGACTCTGCATCTAGTCAGGTATTTCTTTACTATTATAAAGAGCGGCCTCTGTGGCTTTGAGACCCATTCATCAGTCTGTTTCTGCTACTACTAAGCCACAGGCAGCACAGAGGCCTGGCCCTGGAGACATAGCGGTTCAGCTCACCCCCAATAAGAAGGTTCAGGCCTTGAGCAGAAGCTCAGGTGAATGATGGTCACAAAACAGCAGGTCCTCAGAGGGTTGTTACTCACGAGGTATTAACAACCTTCAAACACCTTATCAGAATCAGGGAGGGCAGCCCCTCTCTTGCACAAAGGGGTGGGGAAACCACATATGTTCCTTCTATCCTCCTCTCTAGACATCTCTGGATGACAGGTTCTAATATAGACCAGTGTGGATGCTTCAGGGCAGGGTACCCTGGTCCTCCTTACATCTCCTGTCTCCTCCCCTTTCCAGCTTTCTTCCCCTGCCCCCATCCCTGTGCCCCGTCCCAGTCTTTCTGTCCCATAGATTTCTTATTTAAAAGGGAACTCTTGATGTTGTCTCAGCCTCTGAGACCCCAAATTGTGATGGTCTAGTGATGAAAAGACAGGCGAGAGTTGGGGATTTGGGGACTAGGGAGCTGTGCCCTGAACCTCTTCAAATCAGACCAGACTGGCTGTCATCAGCTCAGTGCGCTATGAGGCTGGACTGTTCTGTGGGACTACCTCAAAGAGAAATCTCAGCTCTACTTCTGCTATGTTAAAAGATAATCTGGGAAAATGTAATTCAAAGCATTTCAGGAAACGTAATTTTAAATGCCACAAACCAGAGGGTAAAGCAAAGATTTTTTTTTAATTCTTGAGTCTGACATTAACATTTTGATAAGTTGTTATGCACACATTTTCAAAATAAAACCCCAAATGATCAGGGAATTCATAAAGGAAGTCTCTTTGGAGGCAAAGTAAGGAGATCTCCTTTGAGTCCATCTAAATGACCTTGAACATCTGCCTTCTAAGGTTCTGTGTCATTTGGCACCCCTAGTTCCTAGCTACATGGTGGGTGCTTGTTTTGAGTGAGTAAATGAATGGGAGAGACACAATGTCTTTGAAAAGCAGACAATAACTTTATGCACTCAACCAAACAGACTAAGGATGATTGATACTTCTTTTAACACCAAATACTGGAATGAAGAACTACTTGAGACAGGATCTATACTACTAATTAAATTGACAGCAGTAGCCAATTGCGCCTGAATCTGGCTGCTCTGTGATCAACAACTTCCACCCCCCTCCACACACACACACACAACGTCCTGCCAAGTGAATAATCTTCTCATTAATTCAATTAAGCTGTTTAGAAATTAGTATCTTGTTAGATGCAGGGTCTGGTTCTCCAGAAAGCTTCATTACTTGATTAGATATACCCTTTGTTCCGATATAGGTTAGGATTTGGGTTGAAGGCAAGCCAAAAGTTTTTATGGCTACTTTGGTTGCTTCTTGTCTTTTAATTTGTGACTTCAGCATTTGCTCCCTGTACATAAATTTGGAAATTTTTCTTTCATGCTATTACTGCTATTCATGATGAGTCTGTAACTCACCACAGACTAAAATGCAATTTGCTAAACTATGATTTGCATCTATATGAAATGCAAATATCAACAGCACAACTGAAAAACCGAGACTACAAATGCAGGCAAAACCACTGCATGTAAACGTGTTCAATCAACTAAATAAATGCACAGTGGAACATGGGTCTTCCATAAATGTCCTGAAAACCAAAACTTTCAAAAAAAAAAAAGAAGAAGAAGAAGGAAATGAGTAAATACAAAGACCTGAACTAAAAAGTGTCTCCTAGGCTCATCTATATTAGGGTTTGAAATGGCTGTTTATTACTTATACACGATGAGCATCTTTAAAAAGAGGGGTGGAGGATTTCAACAACTTTTAACAAAAGCATAGGTACAGTAATGCCCCAAACCATTAACAGATGATTGAAGAAAAAAGACAGTTAATAGCCAAGAAGAGAAAGACCAAAATTAGGTCAAGAAATCCTGTTGAGAAAGCTTTACCCACGGAGCATAGAGGTTGGCGCTAAGTTTCCTGGCAGGTCATCTAATGATGTCGAGCTATTTCAAGCGACCAAAGGAAAGGAACAGTCGAACACCATTCTTTCACCAAGTCTTTACTGAGCATCCAAATCAGGGGTGAACAACTCATTCGGAGTGTCCTTCCTCATAGTCATAGAATTTCAAAGCTTTCATATGATATATCAATTAAGTGTCACAAAACATCTCCCCAAGTCACCTGAAATATACAAGTAATATGATGTAATACTTAGTGGTTCCTCAGATGGTGAGAGTTAGTTTCCTACTTTGAAGGGGAGAAAATCCACAGCTGAGAAACTGAAGATCTTGTGGGAAAAGTAGGATTACTGGGACAGAGGTCACAGATTGAATTTATAAAAGCTTTGTACATGTTTTTATGTCCCCTAAAATGAAATAGCACAGCAATGAATGATAAACACCAATGGTGTTTTTTGGCATTGCTCAAACTGGTAATAATAAATACTACGAAATTAGCTTTTATCTACAATGCTTTGTTTGCTAGGAATTTTTTTTCAAACATTTTAATCAGATGGCTGTATATTCGTATCTCCTTCTTACAATAATAATGATACTAATTCTGTACCTGATTTCTCCTTTCAAATACCCAAATACTTTAAATTGTATCATTTTGATTCCCACATTCCAGGTTTCGCAGTGTTTATAGAAGTTAGGGTTATTGAATTAGAAAAGGCTTTATGCAACTTGCCACAACCCATCTGGTTATAAGGTCACATAACACTGGCTGTGAACGCCTCCCAGCCTCACAGGCATAACTTGACTCCCTCCTTTCTAACAAAGAAGTCTAATTTTAAGAACCTAGTTTCCTTTCTCTTAGCTGCCTTTCTTTCCTAAAATTTTCCTAAAAACCTCTACTCTTGCATCTTTATTTTAAATTTCCAAACTTCCTTCTTTGCCAAGTATCCTGTAAACAAACAATTCACAATTTTAATGTATTAGAATCAAATTCTTGCAATTGTTGAGAAGACATTCAGAGAAAAAACATCACGTGCTAGAATTTTATTTAAGAAGAATTTGCTTTGAGTGGAATGGACATATTATGTGCCAATCCTGACAGTTCTGGAAGTTGGTGGGGATGGAATGAGCATGTATTAATTACCAACCACGTGCCAGACACTGTATAAGTTATTTCTTATCATCACTACAACTTTCTAAGTTAAGTGTTATTTGACATCCACTATACAGAAGAAAAATGGAGGCTCAGGAAGGCCAGGACATTCTCCAAGGTCTTGCAGCTGGTAAGTAGTAGAGCTGCAATTCAGCGATACTTTTCTCTGGTCCCAAGCTTCCTTAGATTTCTTTGGGATCTTTTTATTTAACACAAATACCACATCAAAACCAGAACACATGTTAATAAAACCATTTTTAAATGCTTGAATTGTTCCTTGGCTATTTACCTTAATATATTAAGCTATATAGACTGGATAGTCTCCCGATTTATTTGACAGTTTTTGATAGACATGAAAAATTCAGTTTTAGCCCACCCATGTGTTTCATTAATCCTTATTTTAGTGCCCATCTTTGGCGCAAAGAGTATGGCAGTGAGAAGTGTAGCTTGCCTCGATTATTTAATAATATTTGTGTGACCTTAGGGAAGTTACTCTAACCTCTCTATGCCTCAGTTCCCTTTTGTAAAACATGAGTAATAATAGTACCTATCTCATAGAATCGTGAAGAGAATAAATGAGTTAATAGGTACAAAGAACCTAGAACAGAGCCTAGTATGTACTAAGTTCTGTCTGGGTCTCTGCTAACCTAAAAAAGAATCGTTCAATGATAATGTAATTCCCACAGGAATCTTTAGAAAATAATAAATCATAAAACTAAGGCTAAAATCTTTTCAAACATGTATCCAGGCTGTTGTTGTTAAGAAAGGGAAAACGTAGATCATTTTGGTCACAACCCTGTGAACATAGATGGTACTCTTACAAGGTTCTCATTTGACAAATTGGACATTGAAATCGTTTATGTTAGCAACCAATTTCTTCATCAACTGAATAATGTGAAAAGTCACCTCTTGTTATGATGCCAAAATTTGACCATCTTTGACCTATAAATAATGGATGATTGAAGTAGTTCAACATAACATTAATGGATATGCAAGAACATTGTTCATTGGAAACGAAACAACTTTTCAGCTTCCACTTTGCTGAGAAATAACTGCATCTGGACACTTTAGGCACTGGGTGACTTAGGGGGAGATGTGAGGGATTTCCTCTGTGTTTGCCTTTCAGTCTTGAATGATGGAAAACTGTCCCCCCAGATTTAGCCACCACATTTCCTGGAGTTTCAGACAAAATAGAATTTTTTTCCATTACTCTTTACTTTGTAGGATCAAGAATGTCAAACCAGCCAGTCAGTACAGGAATAGACTCCATAAATGATCACCACAGACTTTTAAAAAAAGTTCAACAAACATTTATTGAGTGCCTCCTAAAAGCCAAACCCTAAGGATATAAACATCATATTCTCCATGAACATCATAATCAGCATTTGAATAGACATGGTTTCATAAGAACTCTGTGCCAGTCACTGTGCTGAGTACTTTACATACATACCTCTTTCAAGCTCCTGCGAAGTTGGATCCCTGCCCCTAAGAAGTTAGCAACTCAGGGAGGGAACCAGCCAAGCTATATAACGTCACGTGGTGGGCTGTCTCCCTGTAACACTCTCCCCGGCCACGTCCTCCCTCCAGGGCACATCTGAACCTATGATCAGCTGCTTCTAGAGGCTGCTCTGGCCACTCTGTGTCTTTTCTCCAGAGGAAATCAGCTCCCACAGAAGAGCAAAAGCTGATGCTCTATTGTGAATGAAGCCACACTGAAACACAGAGAGGGTAGGTGAATTTCCAAGGTGTGCACAGAATGCACAGTGAAATCAGACCTCCCTCTCCCAGCTAGATCTTGCTTCCCAGTTTAGAGCACGAGATGAATACAGAAAAGACAGAATGGCAACTAATAAAAACCCTCTACATTTTCGCTGCAGCGTTGGGTGAGCATAGTCATAATCCTAACTAGCTATCATTCATCAAATGCCAACAACATGCTGGGGCTCTCACCCACCCAGGGCCTCATCTACCCAGCAATGCCCTAAAGTAGGCACTATTGTCATTTTCATCTTACTGACAGAGAAAACGAGGTGGAGGGCAGTTGAGTCACAGCTGCATGGGGGTTCGAACCCAGGTCTGCCTCACTTTAAGGTTCATGGTGTCCCTAAGACACTGAGCGCCTCTCCAGCCTGGGTACAGCTTTGTTTTCTGCCTCTCTGTCTGTAGTCTTCCATTTTCTTCACCGTGTTAGCCCCTCCCTTGCTGTAATTTCAGCCTGTCACTGACTTCCAATGGTGGTTGCATCAAGGGCACTGCCTAGACAGAGATGCCCAAGAATGGAGGAGTAAGATGAGGTTTTACCCAGAAGTGGGATGAGACATTTATATGGAGGATCTAAGAAAACCATGGGAGCGTCATGTCCTGGATTCCGCATCCTCTAGGGAGCAGGTGACAGAGTGCTGAGGGCCTCCCATCCATCAGTTCAACAGCAGCACGTTCCTAATAGTTCCCAGCTGTGCAGCCCTTCCTCCCCTTTTACAGATGTGGACACTGAAGCAGAAGGAATGGCAAGAGGCTGACCTGGGGTCACGCACAGCACAGCAGGGATCAAACCCCACAAACTTTGAATTTTTAGCCTATGGCTTCGCCTGTCAGTCCACCCCACATACCAACAAGCGTGGTCGGCTAGATGCCTCATTTGATGGAGCGTGACTATCCTGAATCTATCTGATTCACCCTCTGAGAGGCAGCAGTGGAGAGAGCTCAGACTCCAAGACACAGGGAGAAGCCTCAGGGAAGGACCAGCTCCAGAAGCGAATGTAAGTTCGGGAGTCACACCCCCGCTTAAAGACACAGCAGGCTGTGTGGGTTTTCTGTGCTTTGTTTCATTACCCGAGTAGCTACAGGCGCACTGACTTCCTCAGAGTTGGAGACCCAGGTAGGGATTCCAGCTGAACCACTCATCTCATAACCAGCTCTGCTTCCCCAAATGCCGTGCTGCACAAACGGGGACCACGCCCACTCGGCTGAGGCCAATGTTCTGACATTTCAAAACCCAACTCCTCTTCAGTATGACTAAACAAAGATGCAGGCATGACAGTGACTCGAGCGCCTTATCTTCGGAGAACCCACACTTCTGAGAAAACAGCAAATAGGTCTGCTTTCTCCTTTGAGTGCGTGTGCGGTGAGTGAGGGAACATGACGAATTCTTGAGTTCTGTGTGCTTTCCCACAAGGCGAGGGGGGTTGGCCCTAGGTTTTAACTCGCATCTCGGCCTGAATTAATTTGACCTCTGTGGAGAGTCCATGCAGGCCAGAACCGGACATTCGGAGCTGCTTTCCCCGCGCCGGGCCCCTGGTCCCCGGAAAGCACTTCGCTGTGGGTTGTTCCAGCCAGGAATGGGAATAGCGTACAAGTCCCAGACTAAGGGTGACACTTTGTGCATCTGGCCCACTGGGTAACCCCCTTACTTCCTGCAACAGCTCTACAACACCAACGTCTCAGGATGTGATCTGTGGACTGCTGCGTGTGGCCGCTGAGTTCAGGTTTCGATTTACTCTTAATATTTGTAATAATCTAGGAATATGGTTTATGGAATTCGTCAGTTGCTTATATCTACTTAATTAAAATCCACAGCCCCTCGTTATTGTCTTATGTGAAGTTATATAGCACCACATCAATAAATCCTCATGAGACCAGTCACTTTAGAAGGCCAGGGATTATCCGCAGAGCAGATGGCCCATGGATTCTTTTCTCACCGGCAGTAAAATTTTCAGAAGCACCGAAATATGAAAGCACAGTATTAATGTGATCATAAATAAACATTCAAAGATGATTATGATAAAAGCCAGAGTGCTATATAGTAAGTTCTCCAGTTACTATAAATCAGGGCATCATAAAATCATAAATCTGGCGATAAACTTGACAGGACATATTCAGACTAAGGTTAGGAGTCAGAAGCCTCTGGTGATATTTACCATGTTTACAATCTGAATTTTTTAAAATGTTGCTATAAACCAGAATATCATAAATCTGGCAATAAACTTATCTACCTTTCATGTAAGACTTGGAGTCAGAATTCCCCAGTGATTAAAAAAAAATTTTTTTCCTACACTTTGTATTTTTTAAATGTCATACCCAAAGTAATTATGCTGAATGTTTGTGACAAATGTTTACATGAAACATTGGGGTTAAATTACCCACAGGCCCTCCATTATCCTACCATTTAAAATGTTTCCAACTTAGTATTACTTTTAATCGTTTTGTTAATATGATTCACCAAGGAATTACTTTTCTTCTGATTGTTTTGAGAGCTTCACGTAATGTTTTAAGAGTTGCCTAGGATCAAATCCCAGGATCTGACAAAAGGTTAAGAAGCCTCAATATACTTGCTTGGGTTGGGATGACAAAGCTGTTACTTTAGTGAGTTTTCTTAAACTCTGGGAAGACACAGAATTAAATATTTTAAATGTTTAAATAAATAAAATATATTAAGATTTTAGCTAAATTTGGAAATAATTTATGTATATTTGCTCTATTGAATATTGGAATGTTTAAGAGAAATAAACATTTCAATATGTAACAGAATGTGATTCTAATTTCACATTTTGTTTTAAAATATGAAGTTTAGATAATTTTAATTATGATTTTTAAGTTGACAAGTATATTACCAAAGTTCTAAACAACATGGAGAAAGTTTATAAGAGCTTAAGATTCATCATACATGTAAGTTTCCTTTTACTAGATTTAAAAGAACAACATAGGTACTTGGGAAATTTTTGTTTATTAATCAGACAATTGAAGCACTAAAAAAGGAAATTGAGTGTATTATTTTTGTAAATACTATTTAAAATACTTAAGAGAATTCAATTAAGTCATGAAAGATTTCTTAATGAAAGTGGTTGCAAAACATAGTAGATATACAAATAGAATAAAAAGATTTGTAGGTGGAACAAATAGAATAAAAAGATTTGTAGGTGGAACCTAAAAGTTTAAAATTAGGTTTTTGAACTTGTGAATTTTTAATTTTAACAAATCAAGTATTAATTTTTAAGTCTCTGAAGTCTCTGTAACGACCAGAAAATTCAAATTAAGAATTGCAATTTTCAGTGATTTATCAACATTTTCTCTTTTTTTGCTGGGAGTACCTTGAAGATAAGGGTCAAGTCTCACTAAAATGATAATTTTTTGAATAATATGTTTTTTCATCAATTGTTTCACCTTTTTATAACTGGGTGATCTCCTTTTTAGTCTGCATTTATATAAAGCAGGATTGTTAATATCAATTTTCTTATTTTATTCAGGCAGCTTTTAAGACACAAATGGCCTTGAAGCTGGCTTGTTTTAAAAAATTGAATCTGAAATTCTGGGGAAATATTTTCTTTATCCTTCCACTTTACTGAGATATAATTGACATATAACATTGTGTAAGTTTAAGGTGTACAATGTAATAATTTGATATGTGTATATGTTGTGAAATACTTACCACAGTAGGTTAGTTTGAATTTTCATCACCTCACATTATTACAATTTTTTGTTGTGGTGGAAACTGAGGATCTAGTCTCTTAAGAGAGCAAATTTCAAATACACAATACAGTATTGTTAATTATCGTCACCCATACATAATTTATTCATCTTTTTTTTTTAACATTTTATTTCTATTGGTTTTGTTTTGTTTTGGGGGGAGAAGGTAACTAAGTTTATTTATTTGCTTATTTACTTATTTATTTTAACGGAGGTACTGGGGATTGAACCCAGGACTTTGTGCACGCTTGGTATACACTCTACCGCTGAGCTGTACGCCCCCAATTTATTCATCTTATTACTGTAAGTTTGTACTCTTGACCACCGTCACCTCTGCCCTAATCTGCCCCTGGCAACAGCCATCAATCTCCTCTCTGTTTCTATGAGTTTGGATTTTTTGGTTTTTGTTTTTAGATTCCATATACAAGTAAGATCATACAATATTTATCTTTTTCTGTCTGCCTTATTTCACTTAGCATAATGCCCTCAAGACTCATCCATGTTGTCACAAATGGAAAGATTTCCTTCTTTTTATGGCTGAACGATATTCCATTGTTGTGTGTGTTTGTGTGTCTGTATATACATATATCACATCTTCTTTACCCACTCATTCATCCATGATCACTTAGATTGTTTCCATTCCTTGGCTACTATAAACAATTCAGCAATGAATATGAAGGTGCAGATAGCTTTGACAGACAGTGACTTGATTTCCTTTGGTGATTTTGATTTTCACCCAGAAGTGGAATTACTAAATCATATGGTTGTTCTGTTCTTAATTTTTTGAGAATCTCTTTTCCCCATTGAGTATTCTTGGTTCTCTTGTTAAATATTAATAGACCAGATACACATCCTTTTATTTCTGGACTGTCTGTTCTGCTCCATTTGTCTATGTGTCTGTTTTTATGCCAATATCATACTGTTTTGATTAATACAACTCTGTAATGTAGTTTGAAATCAGGAAGTGTGATGTCTCCAGCTTTGTCCTCCTTTTTCAGGATTGCCTTATCTATTTGGGGTCTTTGTAATTCCATACAAACATTAGCTTTTTCTATTTCTTTAAAAGATACTATTGAAATCTTGATAGGGATTGCATTGAGTCTATAGATGGCTTTGGGTAGTATGGACATTTTTACAATATTAATTCTTCTGACCCATGAACACAGAATATCTTTCCATTTATTTGTGTCTTCTTAAAGTCTTTCCTCAAAGTCTGATAGTTTTAAGTGTACAGATCTTTCATTTTCTTGGTTAAATTTACTCCTAACTATTTCGTTGGTTTTGATACTATTATGAATGAGATTTTTTTTAAAAATTCTATATCAAGTGTTTTATTGTTAGTGTATAGAAATGCAATTGACTTATGGATGTTGATTTTGTATGCTTCAATTTTAATGAATTTGTTGATTATTTCTAACAGGTTTTTTTTTTTTTTTTTTTTTTTTTTGGTGGAGTCTTCTGACTATTTTTGGCCTAAAGTTTATTTTGTCTGATGTAAGTATAGCTACTTCTGGGTGTTTTGTTTTGTTTTGTTTTTTCAGCATCATTTACTTGAAATATCTTTTTCCCATCTTCACTTTCTGGCTATGTGCATCCTTAAAGCTGAAATGAGTCTCTTGTGGACAGCATATCATTAAATCTTGTTTTCTTTTTTTTTTTTAAATCCCTTTAGCCATTCTATGTCTTTCAATTGGAGAGTTAATCAATTATGTTTAAAGTAAATTTTGATAATAAAGACTACTACTACTACTATTGCCATTTTGTTAACTTTTTTTGATTGTTTTGTAAATCTTTTGTCCCTTGGTTCCTCTCTTGCTGTCTTCCTTTGTGATGTGATGACTTTTTGTGGCAATATGCTTTGACTCCTTTATCATAATCATTTATATGCCTACCATAGGCTTTTCCTTTGTGGTTACCATAAGGCTTACCTAAAAATCTTATATTTATAATGTCATATTTTAAGCTGATAAAACTTAACTTTGACAGCATACAGAAACTTTATACTTTTACTTTTCTCCTCCTCACATTTTAGATTATTGATGTTGTAATTTATATTTTTTTAAATTGTGTATCCAATAACAAATTATTATAGTTTTAGTTATTTTTTCTAAATTTTTTTAACTTTTAAACTAAAGTTGTAAGTGAATTACACACCACCATTGCAATATTAGAGAATCTGATTTTGACTACATATTTGTCACTATCAGTGAGTTTTATACATTCATATGTTTTTATAATGTTAATTAGCATCTTTTTATTTCCACTTAAAGAACATCTTTTTTTATTTTTGACTTTTGACAATTTAATTATAAAAAGTCTTAGGTGTGGCCCTTTTCAGTTTCAAATTATGTGGGGTCCTTTGAGTCTCATGAATCTGGACATCCATATCTGTCCCCAAATTTAGAAAATTTTCAGCTATTGTTACTTTAATTAGACATTCTGTCCCATTCTCTCTCTCACTTCTCCTTCTGGGATTTCCATAATGTGTATATTACTTCTTTTACTGATATCCCATGAGTTCTGTAATCTTTCTTCATTTTTTTTTTTAATTCTTTTTTCATTTTACTCCTGACTGGATAATTTCAAATAGCCTATCTTATAGTCCACTGATTCTTTATTCTGTTTAGTTAAGTCTGCTATTGAAGCTCTCTGTTGAATTCTTCAGGTGTAGGATTTCTGTTTGGGGTTGGTTTTTTGTTGTTGTTGTTTGTTTGTTTGTGGTTTCTATTTCCTGTTGAACTTCTTTTGTTTATGCTTTGTTTTCCTAATTTCATTTAGTTGTCTGTCTGTGTGTTCTTGGAGTTCACTGAACTTCTTTAAGAGGATTATTCTGAATTCTTTGTCACACAGTTTATAGATCTCCATTTCTTTAGGGTCAGTTTTGGAGCTTTATTAGTTTCCTTTGGTGTTGTCATGTTTACCTAATTCTCTATGATCCTTGATTCCTTCTTTTTTGTATTGATGCATTTGAGCAAGTTGTCTCCTCTTCCAGACTTCACAGGTTCATTTTGGCATGCAAAGGCCTTCACCAGTCAGCTCAGCTTGGGTTACTAGATGGGTCAGCTGGCAGCATCTGTGGCCAAATGGGATTTGCTACTGGTATCTTTAGTTGGGAAATACCATGACCCATGCTCTGGGGTTGGGGGTGTGCCTCTCACTGAGTTCTGTGGTTCCGTGGGTCTGCCGGCTGAGATCTGTGTTCAAGCAAGGCCACTGAACGGGCTCCTTGATTGATCAGGCTGGCTGTACTCAGCAGTAGTGTGGGGCCACTGGCTGGACTCTGTGTTCAGGCAGGGCCACAGGCAGGGCTTCACAATTGGATGGGGCCCTAGGCTGTGCTCTGCAATTAGATGGGGCTTCAGACTGTGCCCTAAAGTTAGTCATGGCTTCAGGCTGGGCTCTGTGGTTGAAAGGGGACTCCAGAATATTCTGAGTTCGGTGGGGCTAGAAGCTGTAGTCCACAGCTGGGCAGGGTTGCCATCCAAGCTGTCTGCCTGGGCGAGGCTACAGGTTGTGTTCAGTAATCCAGCCTGAGCCAGAGGCTGGGCTGCATGGCTGGATGCTACCATAGGCTGGGCTCCAAGGCTGCACAGGGCCACTGTTCTGTTCTCTGGCAATGCAGGACTATATCAGAGGTCATATTAACTGTTGAACGGGGCTGCTGGCTTGGCTCCCTTCCCAAATGGGGCTGTCGGATGGACTGGCTACACAGCTGCCTGAATTCTTTGACCAGGTTTCTTGGTCAGGCAGTAGTAGAAGCTATATTCGGCAGTTGAGTGGTGCTGCAAATTTCATTCCCTACCCGGGTAGAACCATGACCAGTACAGCTCATTAGCTGGGAACCCAAATCAGGCAGAACTGACAACCAGGCTCTCTGCTGTACAAGGACACTGGCTTGGCTCTGAAAATGTGCAGAGCCACTGGTGGGATCTCCATTTAGGGGACACTGCAAGCAGGAATGTGATCTACCGATATCCGAGTGCTGATTTCTATAAGCCCTACCTCCCTTCTCCATCTCTATCTGATCCCCAGTGGTCAAGCCCTGCAGATTCCTCCAGTAATCCCCAGAAAGTGAGACCCAGGTGGGAACCCTGGAAAGCATCCTGCAATGTTCAGGGAGCTGGATGTCCACCTTATGAGGCTCTGTTTCTTACACCGGAGAAACTGAGGCCTGGGGGCCCTCCTGATGGAGCACTGTGCTGGCCTGGGGGAGGGGCAGTGCAGTCAGAGTGTAGCTGCCCCTCTTACCCTTCTAATGTGGTCTTTCTCAGTCTCAGTTCCCCAAGGGGGATGTTTCAGCCTTACTCCTGGGTTCGGGGATTTTCACAATGCTGTCTTGTCTATGGATGGTGGAGAGTTGATCTTTCTATGAGGGGAACTGAAGTCAGAATGACCTATGTTGTCCTCTTAGTAATATCACTCCCTCTGAGGAAATATTTTCAATTCAATATACTATAAATATAACTTAGCCCTTGAGACAATGCTGTAGGAACAGTATATATCCTGAAGTCTGTAATAGACATAGAGTCCATGAAGGTTACTTTTATCTAATTTATAACTTCAGTCCATTACTAAATTAGGCAAAAACTAGGTTCGTTTTCTCTTCAGTGAAATGCTCCACATAGCTGGTGATTTACACAAATTATATAAGGTTTTAAAGTATCAATAAATTTTGTTGTGCAGTCAAAAATTTGCTAAGAGGTAAAACCTTTAATTAAGGCATGACCAAATGCACCACTGAAGGTCACCAGAGGGACAGTGAGGCCAATATGCTGCGTGGGGACTAGGAGAGCTCCTACCATCCCATTGCTCATGGAGGGAAAATTCTGGGTCATTTTTGCATGTTCTCTGGGCCACTCTCCCCTGCAATCAGGGGCTCACATATATGAGGTTTCTAGTTAATTGAACCTTCTGGGGTCACAGAACCAGTGTGGGCAACTGATCAGCCCGCATAGACATCAGACTCATGACTTGGGCCTGTGCAATGCTAAACAGCTGGCAGAAAGGTCGCCGCAAGTGCTGGCCACAAGACACAGTCCCAGCGAACAGCAAGGGGTGCCTTAAGCAGCCTCCCGGAACTGAAGGGCACGGAGCCCGTGCTGGGTTCGTGGGCAGGATGTGTGTAGGGGCCAGCAGCTGCTCCGCGCCAGCACAGGTGGAACAGCTGCAATGAATGGGCCAAAGAGCCACCTCAAAGGCACACTGTGCCCAGCTTCACACACATGGCCTTGCTCTGGACAGCTGAGGAGCAGCAGCAGCAGTGGCTGCAGCGGTAGCAGCAAACAGGGCGCCTGACCCAGGCCTGGGTAGGGAGGGACAGAATGACTCCCCATTGTGCAAGGCAGAGTCCACAGAGCTCTGTCGATAGCAGCTGCAACCACCAGCCAAAAGTGATCTTCACGTGTGAGTGATTCGGACAGGGCTCTGGTCACAGAGGAGTTCCTTCTCAGCTCAGTCAGCATGAAGGACATCTCTAAAATCCCACCGGTATCTGTAATGGGTATAGACGCAATTCTGCTGCTCCTCTTCTGCTCAACTCCATTAGAGTGCTTTCGAAATCTTCATGGCCCCGTTTCATGGTTAACAGCCTCCGATAGGACTCTAGCTATGGTAGCTATCAATTTAAGCAGAGAAAGCCTGGATACATACCTTCCTTGAGCTCTTCTGCTGTGTAACTCCAACCGCCTGCATTCTTGGTTCTTTCCCCAAAGCCAGGGTCTCCAGGAGGAATAGATATCATAGGTAGACTCTTGTTTATTGCCCTTCTTCCGATCTTATGGGGGATGGTGAGAGTTTGTAGTAACAAGGCACATGGGCATCCCATCACCAAAAACTGACTTTAATTGAATTTTGTTAGTTCCTTCTAAATGAGTACTCACCCTGCATCTTGGTTGTTGCCATGTTATTTAAATGAACACTCAAAACTCTAGCCCCTAGTAGTGAACTGCTTGATGTTAGCTGGAATGCTCAAAGCCCATCAGACAATCTTCTCTCAGTCTTGCCTACTGTGGTCTTCCCTGATGTCATCTCCAAGGGTACCAACAACAACTGTAGTTTGGGACATATTTTAGACTGAAGAATTTTGCTTCTAAGTAGTTCCAAGTTTGTTTGACTAGACTGACGATCTTGAGCAGTTTCCCAAGTTTAGAGGTCTCATCCACAGTGACCTTGAGGGGAAATTGAGTTGGCTCCCTTGTATACATAATCTTAACCACTATAAGTGAATGTTTAGAGTAGGCTAAGATACTGATGGCTTAGTGGTATTTAAAAAAAAAATAGCACTAGATGTTTGAAAAGGAAAAACTTTTCAGCTTCTCCCCAAGGGACTAAGAAAAAATGTATGGGCAAGAAACTTTAGAACTACGTACACAGCGTCTAATATTATTCCACAGCTAGTTTCCCTACTCAGTTTTCATTGCTGTATTTCTCATTGCTGATCCTTTTCTCTTTTAAATTTTTTTTCTGTCTTTATCTTAAACCCAACCATCCTCCACCTTTTTCCTTCAGCCTTAATGAGCAGCAATCTGAATGTTTTAGGAATGTCTTTCTTTATCTCTTTGCCTAGTTCACTCTCTGGGAATCCTGATCCTGTTTTGTGAGGAGTAGTTTAGCCTTTTATTAGAACACAGAGGTACAAAACAAACTTCTGTCCTTCAGAAATTTTAGATGCAAAGAACAGGTCCCAAGTAGTGAGAGTCAAGTAGCACTTCTCCGGTTTCGTCCTTCCTCTCTTTCTTCTTTCCTCCCCTCCTTCCTTCTTTCCTTCCTCCCTCCCCCCCATCTTTAGCTGAGGTAAACTGTACGTAAAATTTACCATCTGAACCATTTTTAAGTGTATAATGCAATGGCATTGAGTACTTTCATAATGTTGTATAACCATCACTACTGTCTACTTCCAGAACGTTTTCATCACTTGCAACAGAAACACTATAACCACTAGACAATACCTCCCCTCCCCCAAGCCCCTAATAATCTTCATTCTGTTTCTATGGATTTGCCTATTCTAGGCATCTCATAGATGTGACAATATTATACAATATTTGTCTTTTTTGTGACTTGCCTATTTAATTTAGCATAATGTTTTCAAGATTCATTCATGTTGTAACAAATATCAGAATTCATTCCTTCTTATGGCTGAATAAAATCCCACTGTACACATACCACATTCTGTTTATCCACTCATCTGTCGATGGACACTTGAGTTGTTTCTACCTTTTGGCTATTGTGATAATGCGATTATGTCTGACTGATGTTGAGCAGCTTAGATCTAATAGGTGACAATAGTGTTGGTTTAGGATACTTACTGAGGATTTTCTGAGACATTTTTAAACCAATTAAAAGTATTCCAAGACTTTGCATGTATGCAAGTGCCTATTAACTCAGTTTTATACAACCTTAAATTTCAAAAGCTAGTAAAAAGAAAAATCAGAGAACACCATAGAATTTATATGAAGTATTCTTAGTTATAATCTCACAACCCCATGACTTTTAGATGCACCCAATATTGTAACAAGAAAAATCCAGACATTATACACAGGCCTAGACTGTTTTACGTGACAGTAGGTAAGAGGGAATCATTGTTTTGGTACAAATAAGAAGCTTTTTTACATGAATTACGATTTATCATCCTGTATCCTCAATTTGCATTCTGTAATGAAATGCAGAATTTTTCACATCAAAGATGAAATACATATTCATCTTTAGAAATTATGGGTGTCAAAATAACCAAATTTACCAATAAAAATTATCAGTTGGAGTCATTAGATTAAAAAAAGTTACTATTTCTCAACTCAGAGATTTTCTGTCCTAAAGCCATGTCAGAATCCATCTAAGTCCATATGTAATTTTGTCACACTCCCGACTGCCTTCTTTACCTACCCTCTCTCTCTCTCCTCTTCACCCCTCTTCCTATGCCCCGTCCCTTCTCCTCCATCCTGAAGTCCTAGCAAATGGGAAGCTATGCGTATTTGCCAGGATTTTCTTCCCAACCTGTTAACTCTCCTGTCCAAGAGCTGTAGACACATCTAGGCTCATTCAAAGTCAGAACTGTAACCCAGAAAGCTTCTTGCTGAGTTCCAGTCAAAGAAAAGTTCCTCTTAGTAGGAGAGTGGGGAGTTTTCTTAGCAGTCTATAACCTCAAGCCTGTTGGTTATGTGGCTCTTGCTAGAAACATAGCAAACTTTGTGCTGCCGACAATGTGAAAAATGGCAGAAATTGGCGACGTAAGGGCACTGGGTTCTCGGGCATGAACTTTTCCTCTTAGTTTAGGGAACTGAAGATAAAATGTGTTAGAGATTGCCTCTCTTGTGGTGACAGGAACCTGACATGGTCCTGTGAACCCTCATGCAGTGGGATTAGCAGTGAAGCAGGTGGGCAGAGTGCGTGTGGGAGGTCGGAGAGGAACAAGGCCAGTGACATCCAGAATAGGTATCTTATTCCAAAGCTGTGCCTAATTTGGAAGTCACAAATCTGATCAAAATTCAGGACCCTCACGCATGTGTTCCCTCCTCTGTGCCCCAGCCCAGGACCATCCGCTATCCGTGTCCCTGTCTCTGGCCCCGTTTAGTATAATCATATGCTAATAACTAACATTATTGAACTGTGATGGTCCAGGCAGTCTTTTACAGCACTTCACAGTAATTCCATGAGAAAGTATATATTTTCATATCCAGTTTTATTGATGAGGACACTGAGGCTTGACAAAACTGAGATATGTGTGGTTACACAGCTCTTGAAAGGCAAAGGTAAAATCCAAGCCAGACGTGTCTCACCCCAGAGCCTACTCCTCCCGCCGACATGCTTCACCGTGGTGGTGGTACTGTCTCCGTGGCTGATTACAGTGTAAGGGGCATGATCGATGGCTCCATGGGTGTCTTGAAACTGCCATTCCCTGATGCCTTCACCCCTCATGTTAACATCCCCCAGCTCCCAGTGAAATGATTAACCTTCTCGCCAGAGATTGTTCATTCTTGTTTTACACCAGCGTGTTTCTGGCCTCAGTTCTTATCAGATAGCTTTCAATCTTTGCAAGTTTTCTTGGTCCTGAAGACTTCCTGTCTGTCAGCCCTGACAGAATTCCTACTATGTGAAGCAACCCTATGAGGTGCCGTGAAGGGACCCCACACTGGGGCAGCTCTGTCAGCCCTCACTCACTCCAGCATTCCTTGAATGAACATAACCCTCATTCTAGAAATCACCTTAAAAAATAAACAAAAAAACCGCGTGTGCAGCTGAATGGAACACTCGGGATGAAAGAAACTTCTTAGAGGAAAAGAAAATGCATAAACTTACTTGATCCCAAAGTCCTTTTCCTTGGCCTGCCCCCAGGACTCTGCCGAAACCAAAAGTGACCACCTACATCTCACCCTCCGCCTTCCTTCCTGTCTATCTATGTGGACGGTCAAGTTGAAAAGTCAGCGGGAAGGACTTAAAAACCACTACAGCTTCACCACACTCTTCATGCATCGAGCATTCTTAGCTATGGGATAATGAAAAGACGGACACAAAATCTGTTTCCCTGCACTCACTTTCCAGAGCATACCTTGTGGGAGCGTTTTGGGCTATGAGGACACACGCCTGTCTGTGCTCACAAACACACGTGTGATTATTTCTAAAGCAGGGACAGTGAAGTTATTATCTAATATTTGCATTCCAGACACTAAAACAAGTGATTTTTGTCTCTATTTAGAGGTGGAGAGAGACACTTGCGTCAGGGTTAATGGTCGTCCTTTGACCTGTGGCTTTGTGGGTGGCCTGAGTGGGCACTGGGACTGAAGGTTTGCCCGAAGACAAGGGAGTAAAGGGGTAAGTAGGAGCCTGAGTTGAAGTTGAGCTCGAGGCTCTCCAAAAAGAAGCCTCTGAAGTGTATTTCTTCCTCAGCTAATTAAGCATGGACAGGGGATAGGGGAAAATGTGTGGCACCCAAGCGGCCATTTTTCCATTTTCTCTTACCTATGGCCAGGGCACAAGAATGGGGTGGGAGCAGGCCTGTCCATAAATAGTCTGGCTCTGGTTTAACAGAGACAGTTCCTTTCACTAGCACAGCTTTAGCATGTGCTAAAAATGACAATGCCATCCAGTGTCAATAGTTCCAGGGAGACCCTTCATTCCTAGTTACAGCAATAAAGCCGCGGGTGGGTGGTCCCGCGGCTGGTCGTCTTCATTATCATTTCATTGTGCTCTAGTGAGGCCCAGTGCACTTCGGAACTCTCAGGCATTTTAAAGCCTTTCATGCAGTGGAGTGGCTTGACATTCGTATTTATCTACCTCACTTGAGGGACCACAGAATCTCTATTCTTGGGATCCCCGTCTTTTGTGCGTTCAAGGTCACACCCCATTTGAGTGCGGACTGTAATATACCCTGAGAGCATCAAGCCATCATAACTTAACTCTGCAATCCAAATTCCTCCTGGGTACTCAAAGCTCTCTGCTTCTTGATTCAAAGTCAGAATGAAACCCAGAATAAGCTTGTCCAATTAAGATATTTGAGTTTATCTTAGAAATTTTATAATGTTGGGAAACTTTGGAAACTTTTCAAGTTGACTTGTCTCCTTTAAAAAATATCTTTCAATGTTGGATTGATCAGCAAAGGTGGGCTTCTCTAAATCAGAAACCTGGGCACCATAACAACTCCTTTTCCTTCTTTTCTACAGTGGGTAATCAATTCTGAGCCTTTCTATTCATGAAGTATCTTTCAATCCCACACCTTCATCCTTATCCTAAACCTCCACATTCTTGGGATAGCCTGGGAGGATCTCTGCCCCTGCCTACTTCAGCTTCCCTTAGGCGCCCACACCCACCTGCCCTCCAGCCAGATCTCTGAAAGGGCCTGGTTCCCTCACACAGCCCAGCTCGAGCACCAGTTCTTTCCAGTCCAAGGTGTATTTTCTCCCATTCTCTTGGCTAACTTCTATCTCTCCCTGAAAACTCAGCTTAAGCATCCTTACCTTTACCCTGTTCTGTACCACCACCACCCACCCACCCCCACCCCCCCGTACGCTGCATAGCTCATGGTCCATGAAATTGTCATGTTGATGAGCTGGGCTGTGTTTCCCACTGATGTGAGCTCCTTGAGAGCAGGCACTGTATCTGTTCTTTCTCTGGATCCCCAGGGATTCCACAAAGCTGACCCATAGAGAGTGGCAAGTGATTGTTGAATCAAATAAGCTTTGTTAAATCACACTCAAAATCATCTTTCAAGGTGATAGCACATAGTAAGAGCCTGAACCCATCAGGGTAATTAATAGCTTCTGATCACCCCTTGACATCGTAGTGTTGCCAGAGAATAGGTTCTTGCCTCACACAGGAAAGAGCAAGGCATAGTAAAGTGAAAGCAAGTTTATTTAGAGAGATATGCTCTCCATAGGCAGAGTGCGGGCCATCTCAGAAGGCAAGAGAGCAGCCACAAGGTGCAGAGTTGTTTATTTTTATAGGCTTTGTAATTTCATATGCTAATGAGCAGGAGGATTATTCCAGCTACTTTGGGGAAGGGTCAGAGGTTTCTAGGAATTGGGCCCCCGCTCACTTTGGGACCTTTTATGGTCAACCTAGGAACTGTCATGGTGCCTGTGGGTGTGCCATGAGGCTCGAGGTCTACTGGAAGTTGACTCTTCGGCCATCTTGGTTCTGACCAATTTGTCCTGTCCTCAGTTGCGGTCTCATTCCTTCAGTGGTTGTGCCCTGCCACCCTCCCTCCTGTCTCAATAGGATGGACATCTGAAGTCCTACACAGGAGACTGGGAGAGGTAGACATGGGAAGACCCCGAAAGGCCATGTGAGGGGAGGTGAGGGGCAGGTGCTGCTCCCTCCGTGGCTCCCTGCATGGTGTCTGCTCCAGCACTGGTGGGTTGGTTTGCTTGCTTTTACACTTAGTTTGCCGTTTCCTCCTGAGGAGATGAGCGCTGGCATTAGGCTCCTTCTCTCCTCCAAGACTGCCGATGGTTCACGTAAGAATTTCATACCAAATGGCAGAACGAGTCACAAGACCTCCACGGCCAGGAAGAAATGGTACAAGCAGGGTTTATCCTTAAAGGTTAAAGGGAGCTCCCTAGCATTCACGGAGGTATTTCCATTGATTACTTTATGAATAATGAAAAGGGATTCTTCCTCTCTTTCTGAGAGTGAGTTTGAGATGAACCTGGATAAAGCATTCTGAGAAAGGAAGATAGGATAGAATTTGCTTAAAGCCCAGATGGGCGATCTCCCCATGCGTGTTCCTCACCCTGCTCCCTGGGGCTTACCAGGTACATGCACACTGCTTCTTCTTCCTGGTCTTTAGGTGGCCTTTGTTTAAGCATTAGATGAATGTTTGCAAGTTATTTAAGCTGATTTCCCACAATTTATTTCAAGCATTTACTGTAAGTGGCGTTAGGAATTAAGTACAATGTAAACAAGAGATCACCTCCCTAAATGCACTATAGCCAGCATCAGTTTTATATTTTAAAAGATGGGATAAAGCATAGTTCTTGAACCACCGCCAGCTCCTCAGAAAGGCCCTGGGTACACGGGAAATGCCTTCAAGGGCCCCTCCTAGTCCTGTCCAGAGAGGCTACCCCTTAGTGTGGCCCCTGACCTGTTCCTCCCTCCAAAGACAGATTCTCCTTAAGACCCTTCCTGAGACACCTTTTCTAGGGTTCAACAATGGAAGATGAAAAAAATCTGAGAATTTTTTAAAATCCAAGGATATAAACTAAGTCTCTTACAAAACACCATTGTCCTTGTTCTCCAGTGCTGTAAGCAAGCTCTGACTCACTTCCCCTCCTAGATAGGATTTCCTCTTGCATGCACTCCCAGCGCAAAGGGATTTTTTGAATGCCTTTGCCATTACCCCTGCTTCTGCAGTTCGTATCTCTTAATATTCTTAGGCCTTGCTGAAGGTGTTTCTAGCCACATGACACCATCTCCTTAGCTTTTGGCATTGCCCATGCTGGCCTGGCTTCTAGGGTAGTCCCTGGGGATTAGTCACCAAGCACCTTTCGTAGGCTTCACTGGGCATAGATTACCTTGTCTCATGCTTCAGGGATCTCCATTGTCAGAACTCAGGCTCCCCCTAGCCTAGGCAGACAAGCCTACACAACCCCCAAACCAGGGAGAGCCCTGTATCTTTCAGGAAGTATCAATTGCAGTGGACCTTCCATATCTACAGGGGATTGGTGCCAGGGCCCACCACAGATACCAAAATCTGCAGATGCTCAAGTCCCTTATAGAAGATGGTACTTGCTATTATGTATATAACATACACAGTAAAAATATATGTGTAATACTACTGTACTTGCATACTGACTTATGCACATCCTCCCACATACTTTAAATTAACTCTAGATTACTTATATACCTAATATAATGTAAATTCTATGTAAGTAGTTGTAAATACAATGTAAGTGCTATGTAAATAGTTGTCAGGCTGTGCCAAATTCAAGGTTTGCTTTCTGGAACTTTCTGGAATTTTTAAAAAATATTTTTGATCCATGATGGGTTGCACTCATGGATGCTGAACTTGCAGATACAGAGGGCCAACTGTACATTTAGTGTCAGTCTGAACAAAAGTTACAATTTGGAAAGTAAGCAAGCCAAACCTTGCTGGAGGACCCCACAGCAACACACCCATCCTAATCTTGTATTTAAATATTTTCCCATGATTGAGGCTAAACTAAGCTGTAGACTCTACTAAAGCCTCTCAAGGAGGTGGTCACTACTCTCTGAACATCTGTTCTTGCCAATTAATCGTCATGAAATACAAAAGACATCAATTATACATATATAGATATGCCTATGATCTATTCATATTTCTCTCTGAGCCTTGTTGGGTAGTACATGGGCTGTTTTCTTATGTTTTCCTTAGTGAGACAATTGCTGATGAGAATAATCACATGAAAGAGATATGTTCATGTTATTCAACCTTACTACATTTTTCTGTGATAGATGGAAGAAAATACAATCTTAGCTTTTAGTTTGTCGAACATCTTACATTTTAATTGAGGAACACAAGAAACAAACAAATGTGATCATTTTGGGTAATTCTAAGTGCCCTGAGATAAAATAGGGTGCTCGCTATGAGACAAAGCACCTGGGGAATGGGGCTGGAAGACAGGGCACTGCCTGAGCAGGGGCATGAGGAAGTCTCCTCCAAGGGGCATGTGAGCTGAAGCTAGAACAAAAGGGAGACTGACACTCAAAGATCTGAGGGAAGAAGAGTACTCCGAACTGTCAGGACAGCAGGTGCAATGATGAGATGAGAAAGAATGTGGCTGAAAGGATGTGAGGCTGGAGGATAGAGAGTAACAGGAAGAGGGGCTTCAGGGAGGTTAGAGCAGACGGCAGGCTCTGGATTACAGTGGCCACATTGAACTCATGTTAAGCATAATTAAAAGACATAGTAAGGGGGGAGGGTGTAGCTCAGTGGTAGAGCGCATGCCTAGCATACACAAGGTCCTGGGTTGAATCCTCAGTGCCTCCATTAAATAAATAAACCTAATCACCTCTCCTTAACCAAAAAAAAAAAAAAAAAAAAAAAAGAAAGAAACAAGAATTAAAAATAAAAATGAAAAAATAAAAGACATAGTAGAACTTTAGCAGGGGAGTGACATAAACCCGATTTATACTTTAGAAAAATTACTTCATCTACCTGTGCAAGATAGACAATAGAGGGCAGGGAAAAAATTAATTAGAGTGAGAGACAATGGGACATTGGACACTATGATTGTAGCAGCTGAGATGGTGAGATGTGGTCAGTTTGGAGATACATTTTAGAAATCGTACCATGGATATAGAGTTTGAAAGAAGGAGAAGAAATCAAAACTCCAAAGTCTTTAGCCAGACCCACTGAGTGAATAATGATGCTATCTGTGGAAAAGAGGGAAAGCTTGGTCATGATGGAGAGGAAGTGATCCGAGGGGAGGAAAAAACTGAGTTCACTGTTGACACTGTTGATGGTGAGGTACCTGTTAGTCATCTGAGTGAGGATGCTGAGATAAATATTTGAATCTGGAGCTCAAAAGGATATCAGAACTAGATAAATAAATGTCATGGTCAACAGCATAAAGATAAGTCTTAAATCTATGAGACTGGATGATTAATTAGAAAGTCAAGAACAGAGTTCTGGGCACCCCAACACTTAGAGAAAAGTGGAGAGGAGGAGCCATGAGAGGGGCTTAAGGCAGAGCCGCTGGGGTCGGAGTTCAGTCAAGCTAAGTAGCTTCCTGGAGGCTCAGGGAAGAAAGTACTTCCAGAGGGAGGAGATGTCACTCATGCCAAATGCTGCTGAGAGGTCTCGTGGGAGGAGGGCAGAGAGCTGACTCTTGGCTTTGGCAGTGGTAACCTGGGTCAATTAAGGGGACACAAATTTGATTGGACTGGTTTTAAGAGAGATTGAGAAGTGAGTGAAGGGAAAGGATAAGTCATAACAATCATTTCAAAGCTTCTCCTCTGCAGGGAAGCCCAGAAATAAGGCTGCACCTAGAATGGGAAGAGTCGTCAAAAGAGTGTTTTTTAACATGGATGCTATCGATTCTTGTTTATTGGCTGTTGGGAATGAATATAAGACATAGAAATTAAAGAAGAAAGAGAGAAAGGAAATAATTGCAGGAGCTCAAAGTCCTTGAGAAGAGAAGAGCACAAAGGATGAGATTCAGACTGTAAATGGAGGACCTAGCCTTGGAGAGGAGCGGGTATACGTCACTTAAAAGGAAGCACAGTGATTTCAGCCCAGTAACGTTCAGGTCCTGAGACCCAGCAAAGAATAAGTGGATAGGTAGGTTGAGCAAGTATTGGAATTCTAATAAGCGTGCGTGATCGAGGAAGAAAGAAGCCCAGTTGTTACGGACGTTTGCAAAGGAGTGTTTATACTGCCAAGCTAAGAAAGGAAGTGAGAATGAGTGTGGGGGAGGTGGTGGCGGTGGTGATGAATAGGGAAGAAGTGGCGGGAGGCCAGTGGATTGTCAGTCGGGCTGGCGTCACAGTGCTGTGGGAGCGGGTAGCAGAACCTTAGCAGGAAGGATAGGAGATGGCGGTCAAAGAGGGCGATGCGTAAACTTGAGAGTTTGGAAGTTGTACAGTGACTGTTAATGACAAGGACATGGCCGTGGGAGTGTATAGCTGACCTCTAGAGGAAAAGGTCTTTAGAGAAAAGGAGACCAAAGAAATGAGAGGCCTGGATGTTAGCTGGATCATCAACATAGAGGGCGAGGTCGCCAGGAGTGATGCCGGGAGGGGAGAGGGCAGAGTGAGCGAGCTGCCGAGCCACCTCTGAATGACCGAGAGAAGCCTGCGGGCTCAGTAAACTCAAGGAATGAGGAGTAATAAGTAATGAAGTCTGATGACACTTATTTCAAAGGAAGGTTTTGAGGAGGAAAGAGGAAGCAGGTAAGAGAGCAAGGACACCAACTGCACCTCTAAGGCTTATGATATGTAAGGTATAGAATTAAAAACAGCTTCCTTGAATCTTTCCCAAAAGCAGGGTCCTCTGAACATCACAAGTGTCACTGAAAGCAGGAAGCTGATGGGAACTTTGAGGTGGGGAAAGAGAGCAAACTTCAAGTTTCTTAATATTTACCAAAGTTCATCGGGACAACTAGCACGAACTCCGACCTATTGCTCCAGTGTCATCAGGGCTCTTTGCCGGGGAGCCACAGACCTTCCGAGCATTCCACAGATCCTGTGGTGTTTGTGTGCGGGGGCTCCTAGGAGTAAAGATCATACCATAGGGATGATCTGTCCAGGTCAAGTGGCTCTGAAAGATTTATAATTGTAAACAGTGCCACAAAGCTGTCTGGAAAATGCCATCATGTGGGACCCATGTAACACATGCTATAACCCAACCAAAAGTTACCATCAATGATGGAAAAGACCTTGTGGAATGCTGGGGACACTGACTGCCACTATCTGGCCAGACCTCTCTCCTGGACTGATCCTAACCACCTTAAGTTAAATACCATGTTTTTGAAGAACTCCACATGCAAAGGAAGAAACCCAAAAGCTATTAGGTTTGAGGCCAGAAAAGTTAAATGTTCTAGGAAGGTTCTGAGCCACTTATTAAAGACACTTCAGTCTTCAAAGCCATCCTCCATTTTTACTTTGTGGTATTTTTATTAGAAGAGTAATAGTTACTGCTCATGCGTAAATGAGTAATCTCAAGGTCATTAAAGTTTGTGGTAATAAGGCTATGAAACTAGCTACATTTCATTGTTAAATGGTAGGAAGATTTCATAATATTTTAAACTGACATAACATTTTCAACTGACAGAAAACAAGTGGCAGAATTTTGAGGAAGTATTCCCTCCTAGGTGGAGTATACAAAGCTTTAGTATAAAGGAAAAGATTTTGTCCAATTAGTTAAAAATTGGATTTCAAATGAAAGTGATTTAAATACTAGGGTTGAGCATATATATATATTTGATTCTATTTTCTTGATTAAATTAATTGATAGATTCTGGCAAATGACCAGTTAATTCAGTCAACTATTTGATTAAAAAATCCTGATTGAGTCAATGGATTTGATTACTTGAGTCTAAATGAACACATCATTTTTTTCTCTTTTTTCGGTTTTATTAGGTAGAATTATTACAGTTCGACTGCACGTACATATTATATTGCATGTAAATATGTATAGACAGGATACTACACATTCTTTTTAGTTTACATGTATGTGCTAATTATTGTTTCTAAGAACAGATTAGATCTTTAGCTTTTTTAACTTACATAGTTATCAAAGGAATAAAGCCAACTACAAAATAAGAATCAACAGAATGAGGTAATCCAATCATAAAGGACAGTCAAATGTGCTTACACATATTCAAGAAATCAACCATCTTAGTTATAAATAATAAGTAGTTCAAATGAGCCCATCACCTTGATAGAGGCCTCTACTTGCTTCATAAGGATAAAAACTTTACATTAATTGGGTTAGACTCATTCAGACTAATTGAAGGGGGTTGATGATGTTTAATCCAAGTTTAAGAGAACAAATCGGCTATTTTAGAAAATGATAAGAAACCAGAAGTGGGACCCAATATAAAGGTAATGGGCAACTGACATTTGTAATGATTTTAAAAAGAGAAAAAAGGGTTGGTGAAGCTAACTACGTTGTGATGATCTGAGAGCAATGTTCTCTCATCCAAGGTCAGCGCAGACAGGAAAATCTGGTAGAGAAGTCAGCTGGCATGCGCCCGCTGCGCTGCAGATTTCCCCCGTGAGCTACCCTGCCTCTGTGGTAGTGATGCTCTTACTGTTCCTCTGTGGGTTTGGTTACATGTGCGACCACAGTCAACAGTAAATATCCATGTTTGCTGACTGAGACCTTTCCTACTTCGTGGTATATTAGAACTTACTTTCCTCAAATCTCCAGAAGCTTTCAACTCAAGTAAATGGATAACTTTGGAGACTAAAAGAGATGTGAAATATATCACCTGATAAATTCAAGGAAAGAAATTCATCTTTTCCATACCCCAGGGGTATACCGAGGCATTCAAAGAGCTACTGGAGTTTAGGGATGAAGGAGAAGCCTAGGTGAAGTCTTCTAGGAAAACCCAGCTGTTCTGACCTAAAAACAGAATTTCATTCATGACTCTTACCATTGTACAAAAAGGTATTCAAAGCCAGTGATTAACTGCTTGCTGTCTGAGTTCTTTGTGTTTTCTGAGAGCAATCTTCCATGATTTTTAAAAATCCCAATTAGAGTTTGTGAAAGAACCGTTCATTTTACTGGTAAGGCTTTGATATCTAAACATATCCTTTATACCTGTGTATCTGTCCTGTTTGAAGGCATCCCCAGAAAGGCTTTCTACTCTGGTTTGGTTTCATAGCATGAAGAGGCAGCATGCCTACCTGAATTAGACATTTATAGGTTGAAATCTTATGTTTTTTTCACCTATTAAATGGGGAAGATAACTCATTTATTTATTTATTTCATTGAAGTAGAGTCAGTTTACAATGTTGTGTCACTTTCTGGTGTACAGCATAATGTTTCAGTCATCCATATACATACATATATTTCTTTTCATATTCTTTTTCATTATAGGTTACTACAAGATATTGAATATAGTTCCCTGTGCTATAGAGAAGAAACTTGTTGTTTAATATATGTTATATATAGTAGTTAGTATCTGCAAATCTCGAACTCCCTTCCCACCCCTTTTCTCCTCCTGGTAACCATAAGTTTGTTTTCTATGTCTGTGAGTCTCTTTCTGGTTTGTAAATAAACTCATTTGTGTCTTTTTTTAAGATTCCACATATAAGTGATATCATATGGTATTTTTCTTTCCCTTTCTGGCTTACTTCACTTAGAATGACCATCTCTAAGTCCATCCATGTTGCTGCAAATGGCATTATTTTATTATTTTTATAGGTGAGTAGTATTCCACTGTATAAATATACCACAACTTCTTTATCCAGTCATCTGTTAATGGATATTTAGGTTGCCTCCATGTCTTGGCTATTGTAAATAGTGCTGCTGTGAACATTGGGGTGCATGTATCTTTTTGAATTAGAGTTCCCTCTGGATATATGCCCAGGATTGGGATTGCTGGATCATATGGTAACTCTGTTTTTAATTTTTAAAGGAACCTCCATACTGTTTTCCATAATGGCTGCACCAAACTACAGTCCTACCAACAGTGTAGGAGGTTCCCTTTTCTCCATACCTTCTCTAGTATTTATCATTTGTGGACTTTTTAATGATGGCCTTTCTGACTGGTATGATGTGATACTTTAGTGATACCTCATTGTGGTTTTGATTTACATTTCTCTGATAATTAGCAATAATGAACATTTTTTCATGTGCCTATTGGCCATTTATTTGCATTTCTTCATTAGAGAATTGCTTGTTTGGGTCTTCTGCCCATTTTTGGATTGGGTTGTTTGGTTTTTTGTTATTAAGTTGTATGAGCTGTTTGTATATTCTGGAACTTAAGCCTGTGTCAGTTGCATCATTTGCAAATATTTTCTAAATAGGGAAGATCACTCTTAAGTTATCTTCCAGGATGACCTAATATAAAGCATGACCAGCCCCCAAAACATGGTAAGCACTCAATAAACATAGGTATTACTAGCATTATTGTATGAAACCATCTGTGGCACTATTGTAAAAACCTTCCAACTGGTTCACGGCTTCTGCTCTTCATCTTCTTTAGAGTAGTCAGAGTGACTTTTTTAAACATATAAATGAGATCATGTCATTCCTCTGCTTAAAACTTCCAGTGGCTGCCCACTGCTCTCAGAATAAACTCCAAGCATTTCACTGTGACCCACAGTGACACAGCACTTCCTCCATGATCTACCCCTGCTTACCTCTCTCATAGGACTTCTTGCTCACTCTCTAATGTGATAGCTCATGTCCTTCTGTTCCTCAGATGTGCCAAGATTATTCCTACCATGGTGCCTCTGCCCTTGTATTTCTTCTTCCAGGAACACTATTCTCCCAGATGAGCTGGCTCCCTTTCCTTGTCATTTAGGTCTTAGTTCTAAGGTTGCTTCCTTGAATAATCCTTCAAATCAATCTTAAGTAGCTTTCCTCTTACCCCACAAACACTCTTCATCAAATGACTCTTTTTTATTTTCCTCAAAGCACTATTGCTATCAAAATTATCTTGTTAATTGATCTGATAATTGTTTTATTTCCCAACTTCCCCCAGTAGAATGTAAACTCCATGAGAGCAAGATTTTCTGTTTAGCAAGTAATAGGTGCTCAGTAAACAGCTGCTAACAAATGGATTGATGAGGGAGTGAATGCACTTGTAAAATTCTTATGATCCTTAAAACAAAAATAAATTATATTTTAAGTAGGGTGTGGACTGTGTTTGTGTGTACAGGGCATAAAGATATTTAGGGGTTGTAGTGATAAAAAAAAAAATCAACAGTGACAATCCAAAAATGGGCAGAAGACCTAAACAAGCAGTTCTCCAACGAAGACATATAAATGGCCAATAAGAACATTTAGTAGCCTTTCCCTAGAGGCCGGAGTCTTGGGGAACACTAAGGGAAGTGATCTGACTTTGATATGTGTGCTTAGTTCAGACTAAATTAAGACTTAATACTCACTCTTCTTTCTAGCCATGATGGAACCCCAGACTCATATGGGCAATGATTAGAACAGGGGTGAAGATGAGAGGACCTCCATCTTCATTTCCTCGGGGTCCGATTCATTGAAAAGACAAAAGAAATGGGAGGTTGTGCTGATCTGAGGAAGTCTGAGCTCTCCCATATTTCTGTCTTTCCAGGTAACCATGCAACCTCATCCTGGGGGATGGTAACACATAATTGGACTCTTTCCAGCTCCTTAGAATAGAGGTTCATGGAAAGACACACGGACATGTGTAGACCCATCTTCAGAAGGCCGTGTCTCCTGTCCAAATACACACTGACCTCTGCCTTTTCAAAGGCAAAATTTGATCCATTAATGTTCTCCAGTGTTGGTTTCATAAAGCATTTGGATGGGCCCTTCTTCACAAATGAATAAAAATGAGTAAAGTCCTCAGAATCAAAGGAAAGCCAGGACTGGCTTCCAGAAGCACGAGGCAACCCAGAGAGTCCATCTGCAGCCAAACCATGCAACAGACCCAGACACAGCTTAGAGGCTGGCAACAAGTCTGCCTGCAGGATCTGCCAAGGAGCCAGATGCTGTTGCTTCCAAAGCTTGGCATCAGGGCCCCTGATTGCCATCCAACAAAGAGGAAAAATAGGAATGATATAATGTGGTGGGATAAAACACATCCCACCTCAACCTTTTTTATTACTCACTGGAAAAAAAATATGGAAGATATTTATGGGAAAGTACCAATGTTTTTGGAAATATTGTACATACATTAGCTACAACACTATTTTTGCCAAATGGGAAATATATTTAAAATATGCAGTCTGCGTCTGTCTAAAAATAAATTGTCATCTTTTCTGATCAATGTATATGTCCAGGATATGGAAATGACTCTGCTAATTGAGGATGCTGTCAACTAGTGCACTTGTAAGTTACCAAGAAGTAAAGTTGTGAAGAAGTCTGTCTGTGAATGTGCATAAAATAGCAATTAATGTTGTTGTCATATGAAGGGAGTTTAAGAAAGATTGGGCTTTGCAAAAGAAGAACTAGCCAATGAAGGTGGAGTGTTGAATTTCATGGTTATATAAAGTATTAGGAGTTATGTGAGGTTGGATGAGACAAGATGTTTATGAAAAAGTAGAATGTGGTGAAGAATTGTGTTTGCCAAGGCTCCAGGGTGGTATTAATAACCCACTATAGATGACGGAGTACTGTGCAAAGTACGGGTACTCAGTGAAAATTCATTGTCATTCCTCTTCATCTGTTTCAATTAGCAAGTGAATATCACTTTTGATAATCCTGGTGAAATTTCTGTTGTTTTGAGAGTGACTCTGAATTCTACATCTAAAAACTAGAAAGACCAGGCAGGAAAGGGTTGGTTTCTTCTTTGCCAGGTGAGATGAGGGGAGTACCCAATATCAAAGTGCTTCCTCTTTTCCCTGGATTCACACTCACCTGAAATTCCTCCCTCGAAGTCACCACAGGCTTTGGTGGCACAAAAAGAGCTGATTCCAGGAGGCTTCAGCTAAAATGCATAATGCTTCGGCACATTATCACAGGCAAATTTGTCATCTTCGCTTGTTGACAGGCATTTGAAAACAAGGGACAATGTGTGGGCAAGCAAGGACACGGTGAGGGCATCAGGTAAGGCAAGCCTGGGGCCCGGCACTGACCAAGGGATGTAGAGCCCAGTGTTCTAAGGAGGTGGGACCCAGGGGGGAATTCACCCTCCTCGCTGCTTTGCCAGGTTGGAGCTTCGTTTCATTTTCGGTCTCAAAACTGAGAATCTAGGACAAATATGTAAAAGAAACAAGTTTTTGGTCTAAATGGCAGCTGTTTCCTCTCTAAGTGATCCATTTAAACGTAATCATTGCAACTCAAATATTATTTCTTAACCCAAAAGCCTTGGGTTTCTCATATGAATAGAAAAAGGCAATCAATTTGAATAGAATATGAAAGATCATTCCAGACAGGAAATTTTATTTTTATTTCTTTGGTATTTCACTGCTCTCACACTTCATAGAAAGGAAAGTGATCCAAAGAAACATAGCATCTTCATGTAACACTTCCCAAAGACCTTTTCCAGTCCCCAGGCCCTGTTTCAGAGAAAATCATTGCTTTAAAGGGAGCCTAGAAAGGCCTGGGTTCAGTTGCCTGCCCCATTCACGGGACAAGTGTCTGTACACACAGACGCAAACACTTCTTACTAAACCTGCAAATACTTCAAGTAAAGACCCAAGGAGAGATTAGTAGTAGACTCTTCTTAATTTTCAGATTTGGAAAGATCAAACTGTCAGGGCTCCCTTCTGCTTGACAAAGATGTTGATTGCTGGGCCAAGGCAAGTCTTTACTGATCATGTGCTCACTAAAATATTTATGCAAAAAGAATAACAGGTGAGGGAAAGTTGAGAAAGTGTTTTTATCTCAAATTTGACCTTCTCACTACTTGTAGTGCTTTTCATCAGTCCTCCCAAAAAGTGGAAGAGAGGATTCTATTATAATACCAGTAAAACCAAAGAAATTTTCAAAACTTTATGTTCAATACATTTCCAAATTGGGGCAGGAGGTCAGATTTAGCTCAGGTTAAAAACGTTATGATATAAATACAAATTCATTACCATTACCGTCAGCAGATCACACGTACATTCCAGAGTGTCCAGCAAAGGCCCATGATTTGTGTTACTGCGGAGAATAATAAATCACTGTCGAAGACACAATAATCAGAATCACCGCCACCATGTAATAGACCGTGATGCACCCCAATCTCTTCCAAACATTATTTTCAGCTATCACGGGTTGAGGATGGCAAAGCACAAGTGGATATCAATCTTTACTCTCCCAGGCCTGGACCGACTCAGAGTTGCGCCCTCTTAGAGCCTGCCCGTGATTTCCAGCAATGTGATAAGCTCCAGTTATGTGTGGTCTGTCCAAAAAGGATCAAATATAAATATTTCCAAAAAGAAAGAGCGTTTCAAATCCCATCCATCAAAGCCTTTGAGAACTCTGTCACTGTAGCATTCTGGAAAGGACTGCTATGTGAGAATGTGTTCCAGAAAGGAGCTACTGAATGAGACCATGTTATAGAAAGAAGTGCAGGGTAGAGGTGAGGGTGGAGACTGGGCAGAGTTAACGCACAGGAAGCTGTCGTAAAGAGGCTTTCCTACTGCAGAACCCTCATGCGTGAACTGAAGACCTTCTCTCTAAAGCCTGTCATGTAACTGTTCTTTTTCTCTTTATTTACCTTGGCTTCCTACCTACAGATTAAATGGGTGCTGGTCCCACAGACATCCAACATATGGCCTCAGGTCAGGGCTATGTTTACACCTTCTTAGTCCCTAGACTTGCTCCTGGAGGTGCCAATCCCACTCTATGCCACACATATTATAATGTACCCACATCCCACATTAAAGAGTATTTTTTTGCTATAAAAATAAATTTTTAAATTGCAACTTTGCTTTTGAAATTATTCGGCTCTGAGTAATTTAAATCATGATTGGTGATGGTTTCCTGGCAGCCCTTGATTCTACATAGGAATTTTTGTAAAGAGAAAATCTAGACATCGGTTTCAAGCACAGTGTAATTTTTCTTAATACTAAATTTAGCAATTAAAGAAGTGGTGGTTCTCATGTCATGTTCCACACATTAAGGATTTATCCATTTCAATTTTATAGTTTTCTTTTGAAACAATACATTTTTCAGTTCTCAAGTATTTTCTTGGCCCCTGAATACCTTGTAAGAGCGTCTAATGGTTTGAATGAGCTGTCCTAAGTCCTGAAGAATAAAAGCATCATTTGGGGGGATTCCATTCATTAAACTCTGCATCCCTATGACCTAAGTTCCCCTAGAGCTCTGGTTTCTCTATAGGTCTCTCGCAATAGAGCACACAAAACTCATTTAGGTGCCCAAGGAAACAATCCCATGCAGTCGCTGTAGTGATCTGACATGAGGATGGCTCCAAAGACTCGAAAGAATGACAGTCTCTCTTTTGTGTTTCCTATTTTTAAATCTTTTTTTCAATAGAGCTTTAACCCTTGAGATGATGGTTTCTCCTGGCAAAGGCTCCATCCTCTTCTTTCTCGACCCAAGGCCTGCTTTTGAATTTATATCCTGTGTACTGGCTTGGCAGTGAGTTTCCCGAGGATTCAGGTTCTAGGCACAACATTTCTAACCTTGGTAGAAACTAGGAGAATGTGCCAGCACCTCCTTCTCAGCTCAATTTGGGAGAGTGTCTCTCTGATTTATCTCCCTAATTTATTCAGAACAGTGCAGAAAGATATCACCAGAGATGTATATTTTAACTACCCCCTCAGTTAAAACAGGCAGAACTGAGAGTTCTTCCTTCTGCCTTTTTCTTGTCTTTGGTTACACCGGTGGGCTCCACTCTCCTCTTCTGTGCTGCACAGGCCCCAGCCTGGATCAGGTCCATCCTTCCTGCTGTAAGCTGTTCATTTGGGTGTGACTCTGACCATGCAGGTTACCTCTCTCGTCTTCCAGAGTTTCACAAAAACACCTCCTGTCTTTGTATCACTGTACCCTGTGGACATCGCCACACTCCACCCAGCAATCTTCCCTTCTCAGCCTGCAGACCCACACTCACACCCAAGACAAGACCTCCTTTCACAAAGCTAGTTCACAATGGCCAAATCACAATAAGCATTTTAAAGGTAACCCTTCAATGATTTCTATCCTGACTTTTAAAATACTCAAGACAACATTTTTGTATTTTATTTTCCCGTGGTTTTCTTCCTACTTCCTAGGTCATTCCTAAGAAGTCTCTTTGTCAAACTGTCACATTCTCAGGAGGCCCACCTTGACACCCTATTTACAACTGCAACCTTCACCCCCACCCTCCCAGTGTTCCTGCCCCTAACCTTGTTCTGGTTTTCATTCTTTAGAGTACCTGCCACCTTTTAACCTACAATGTAATTTACTTATTTATTTTGATGTTTTATTGCACATTTAAAAACATCTCCTCACCAGAATGTAAGCCTTGTATGGACAAGGATTTTTGTCTATTTGTTCTCTGATGTAACACAACATTTAGAACATTGCATGGCACCTAAGAGATACTCAACAAATAGTCGCTGAGCAAATAAATGAACAATACTTCTTTCAATCCTTAAGGTGGAGGATTTGATAAAAAAAAACTTCTCCCAGCTGGTGCTGTAATCTCTTGATGGTAAGTGCTAACATCTATAAACATATCCAAGATATCTCATCTAAAAGTCTTTTGAGACTTGGCTTCCTGGTCAGACTGAAAATGCAGCTATCTCATTAGCTATGTAAACATTGCAGATGGAAAAGAAGCCACCATCCAGGCAGAATTTAGTGATGTGTGCTACAGAAATTGGGTTACCTGTGTCTCAGAAGTCTAATGTATTGAACAAGCATACCCAGTAGGCTTCTTGCTTCATTAGAACATGTTTTGTTTGTTTAATTGAGATTTCACTAATAGCAGAAATGACCACAACAGATGTAACAATACATTTATTTTTCTCAGACTGTTCCTCAAAATGTGCCGTAGACAACTTACAAATATGGCTATAAAAGAAATCCAAATGAAGAGTGGAAATTTCATCTATTTGGCTTTGCTTCAAAAGGCAGAACTAAAACCAATAGGTAGATATCATAGGAAGGTGTCTGAGTATAAGGAAGAGGGTTCTAACAAGTAGACCTATTAAGAAATGAGATGGTTGCCTTGAATATGGAGGGCTCCAATCCCTGGAAGAGTTTACCCAGGGGCTGAACACCACGTGCCACGGACAGCGTGGAGAGCATCCTGCCATGAGTGAAGGGTCAGACAGAATGACCTTGGGGGTCCTTCCTGGGCTGAGAGTCTGTGAGATCATGGGTTATAATGGTCAGTTCCATCACTCTCTCGTCTTAGAGGACATGGAGTGGAATGTGACTTTAGCTGATCAGTAAGTAAACTGAGGCATGAAAAAAGTGAACAGATGACCCACATTTTCAGAGTGAAAATTCATGAAAAGAACATCCATATTTCTGAATCCCATTTTTCCTTCACATCAGATATAATTAGGTTTCAAAGTGAAAAGTATCAATCAAATGTGAAGGGCAAGGCAGAAATGTTTCCATATTCTTTCGACTTGCATAAAAAGGAAATAGCTCCTAGCAATCAAAATTCAGTTCACAGAACCCAAAAGTAAGTTGAGATTGGCTGTAGGGGATAATTAATCATTTCATTTTATTTTTATTTTATTTTGGGATGGTGAGGTAGTTAGGTTTTTTTATTAATTTTTTTTTAATAGAGGTACTGGGGATTGAACCCAGCACCTTGTGCATGCGAAGCACACACTCTACCACTGAGCTATACCTCTCCCCCCTTAATCATTTTAACTTCCCTTTCAGAGTAGTCATCAGCATTCCAATAAGGAGAAGATGGGGAACTGATAAGGTGAGCATCAGAGGTACTCAAATGAGCAATGTAGACTCACAAGCATAATGCCTGAGAGATCGCTGTTTCTGGGCTTGAAAAGAGTTGATTCGAAAACTCAAGAGCGATAGCCAGTACCACTAGCATGATGCTTTTCAGTTCAGTGTTTGTAATAATAGGTATCAGCTGTCCCTTCTCCTATAAGTTCTTGAAAGAGTCATGAAAATTTTTTTGTTTTGAACTTAAAAACAATATTTGTGTCCCCTTAAATGGTGCATCTATGGAAACTTAAAATCAGTTCTAAAATGCCCAATACCACGGTGGCTGCCACCACTCACCTTGCTGCTCCTAGATGTAGTGACCAGGGTTGGGAAATTCAGAGAGCTGGGTGTCTTCCAGGCGCCTAGAACTCTTAGTAATCTCCAAGGTGGGAAAACAAGAAGTTGGGAGAGGCTGGCATAATTATATAGGGTTTAGCTTCAGCATTGGAACGAGCCTATAAGGTTTATTTCTATTGCTCTTTACATTCTAGATACTTCTGGGTGAGCCTAACACCACGAGACTGAGCTCCTTTAGAATGTTTTCTCTAGGACATCCCAAGTCTTAAATTTTTGAAGGTGATTCCTCTTAGGAGGTAGAGGGATTATGATCTACAGGAATGTTTCTCTCAAGGACTAAAGCTCTGTGATCTGTGAGCGGGAGACGCCCTGCCATCTCTAAGACTAGCTCTAAGTGAACGGCGATACCACTGAGATTTTTTCTGGCACTATCCGCTTCACCTGACGTCATGAATATCCCTCACCCTCGGTTCTGTAACCCAGGGCTCTCCCACCTCTTCTGGCTGCCAAGCCCCCCAAGGCCCCTTCCGTTGGGGTGTGCACTCTCAGGAAGGCCCTTCCTCTGTCTCCATCATATTCACATGTCCTCTCTTGAGGTGCTTGGCCTGCAACAGATCAGGTAAATCTAATAAGCTAATTCCAGCTATAGCCACTCAGACAGCTTCCAGCTATTTCTCTCATCCGGGATCACAGGGCCGAGCTCTGGTTCTCCACACCCTCTCGTTAAATAAATGAACAGAAACCAGAAGCCAACAAAACAAAACTCAGAATCCTCCTTTCATCAAGAATCTCAGTTTAGGGGGCTGACCCTCCATGGAAATTCTTTTATTGAACCTTTTTGCCCAAGTCTAGGTGGCCTCGTTATACAATCACAGCTGACCAGACCCTCCTGTCTATCTTTGGGGAATCTCTGCTGCAAGAGTTCAAATCCGTGCTAGGTCCCTAACTAGTCAGGTTATTTAACAGGTTATTTAACTTCTCTGGGCTTCAAGTTGCTCCACGTGCAAGGTGGAGAGAACCGTGCTCACCGGGCAGCCTTGTTCTGAGACTGCAGGCAATGGATACAAAATCCCTTAGTGTAGCAGACACTCATAAAAGTATTCTCCGTAATGAGACGTCTTTTAAAAAGTGCTTCCTCCCAGTTAGTTGCTACCACGCACTCCCGCGTTTCCTCCCTGCCAGTGGGAGACCTGGGTGTGCGGGCTTCCACGTCATCTTCCCTCTGAGGTCCTTATCCGACCAGGAGAGCCGGGCAAGCCTCAGGTAGAAGTCACTGGACAGCCAGGGAACTGCTCCAATTCCAACTCATGTCACCTCTCTGAAGTCACAGAGAAGTGAGGATGGTCACGTCGTGGGACAGCAACCAGGGACAATTCTCTCGGGGACTATGAAGTAACTAGAATCCGCCGTCTCTTCCAACTCTGATGGTAGTTCACAGATTCTTGATTAATTATTTTCTTGCTAAAACTGATTTTTTGCTTTGGACCTCCAAGGTGAACAGTCTAGAAACTCCTGGAGGGAGGAACTGTGTCTTACTCATACCTGTGCTGCATCTATGGTGCCTGGCACAGGGCTTGGCACGTAGTCAGGGGCTAGTAAATGATGGAATTATGAATTGTGACTGATTAATGGATGAGTTAATAAATGAATAAGCTAATTGACTGGATATGGAGGTGGGAGTTCCCTGAACACTTAGCCTCATCTTTTGTGTAAGACAAGGATGAAAACAGAAGGAAAGGTAAGGGGACCCTGAGTGGAGACGATTCTGAAAAGGAACAGAGGCATCCAGCAGAAGCTGGAACTCGTTGCAGCCCAAAGTGGCCCAACTGTGAACAGTCCAATTGTCCAACTCTGGGGCTCTCGCGCCAAACCCCAATCTCTGCGCCGCCAGGCCTCCCTGGGCTCGGTGTCAGAAGCCATGCTGCTGCCGGGAGCAGTCATGCGTGTTCCCTCAGCAGCTCGGGCCTCACGGAGCTGTGCCAAGTTACCTTCCGCTCCCAGGGCCAAGTCGCTTCATCCAGCAACTCTCCAGACCCCTGTCCCTCACTGACATTTGGGGGATGGCAGCTCCCAGCCCACAGCAAGCAGTTTCAAAAAAACTGCAAAAGCCATTTCTTTTCTTTTGGCTAACGGAGTCCCCAACTGGGTCAGGGCTACTAGCTGACTATTGATGCATCCGAGTTATTAACTGTTTCTGAGTTATTCTGCCTGTGTTGCTGTGTCTTGTAGGGCTGTCTCTTCTCCCTCAGGGACACCACAGGCTGCAGCAGGACCTGCCCTCACAGCCAAGCCCAGGCACACTTTTCTGAGGTGCTGCCTGTGCTGTTTTTGCCTTTGAGAATCTCGACTGTCATCAAGGGCTGAGCAAGGACCACAGTTCCCCAGTTCATTCTCACTTATTCTGGTTCAGCTTTAAAGGCTCTGTTCTTTTTGTTCTGAGGAGTTCTGGGCTGAAGGTCACAAAGGCTTCCGATATGTGGGACCAGTTCCTGTATCGGCCCATCCTGCCTCTGTGGGAGAGATGTTCCCTTGCTTTTTAGGGCCAAATCTGATCTTGTCGTCAAAGAAGCAAGCAGACCCTCCAGAAGCCACGTGATCATCATGATCACACACATCTTCTTGGAAACGGTGGTTAGTGGTTAAGATCTAATGTCAGACCACCTGGGTTCAAATCTTGCCTCTGCAACTAACAGCTGGGTGACCTTGACCAAATTATTACTTTCTCTGTACCTCCGTTTTCTCATCTGAAAAATAAAGATGAGGGTAGTGCCTTTTCCTGGATTGCTGTGAGAATCAGCCGACTTAACACCTGGCACATCAGTGCTTCAGTGATGTTAGCTATTATAATGATCCCCGGGCCACCACAGTGTCAGGGACTTGCCTAATCCTTCGTGTTGGCTGCTTATGGGAAACACTGAATATTCTGATCTTGGCTTTGCCGCTTACTAGCTAAGTGATCAAAGAGAAAACAAGTCTACTTTGCAGCCCAATTTCCACGTCAGTAAATGCGATAACACCTATATCTACATGTTGTTACAAGAATCCAATGAGGTGATACAAATGGAAATGCTCTGGGAACAGCATAAAGCTACACAACATGACGTGACGTCTGGTGATTGGGTGAGACAGTCTAGACCAGGTAGTTGATCTGTTCCTCCTATAAAATTCTCCCAGAAGAGATTCCAGTACTTGCCCCTGGAACAGTCTGATGCTATGCTACCCTGATAGCAGATAAGTTCTTTTTTTTTTTAATTGAAGTATAATTGAAATGTCACATTATTTTAGTTTCAGGTATGTAACACAGTGATTCAATATTTGTATATATCATGAAACGTATATACAAAATGATCACCACATAAGTCTAGCTAACATCCATCACCATACATAGTTACAAAATACAAGTTCTTTAGGTTGCTTTAATTTCTCAAAAATAGCCTTATGAAATCGTGAGCAAGAATTAGTAATTGCCACTTTATAAGACAGGCAGAGGCCTGATTCTGGTCCATGTGTCCAGTTAAATACCCTCTTCCTTGGGGCCAGATGTTGATCTTTTCCTTGACCGCAGTCTCCTTATCACTAAAGTGAGGACAGTAAATATGTCTTTGCTTCTGCACTTGTGTATTGCACCCTCCTCCTCCATCCGCCTGTACAGGGTACATAGTGAGATGTACAGACCCGATGGTGTGCTCCAGAGGAAGATGGAAAGGGCTGCTCTGGCCACAAACTCTGCAGGTCCAATGCTGCACCCTTGGTCTACTTTGGAGGTCTAGCTGCTTTTTCCTAACACACCCACAAATTAAATTGCTCAGATTACACATTTATGGACGTCATACACCCACAATTACAGACAGATCCAAGCAATATATGGGTACCAACGGGCTCCAGGGACCCTGGCAGTGCCATTTCTAGCGTGGCTTGTTTGTTTTCACTTTATCAGTGCCTGCTCGTTGGCTGAATCCCAAAGTGGTCAACTCTGTGAGTGAGGGATTGAGTGAAATTCTCAGTGGATCTAGAATCCTGGGAAGGCACCACACTGCAAGAAATCTCTGGTTTGAGTGCTCTCTCCAGGGCCCTAATCCACCCCACCATCACCACCGACGAGAGAAAAACCAGCCCTGGTGCACATTTTCAGTCCTGCAGAATGTGTGGGAACTGCCTGTCCCCATTCATCTCAATGGGAGCAGCATGCCTGCATCTGCAGGGTTACCTTTTCTCTTCTAAGCAGTGAACCAGGAGGAGTCAGAGCCCCCGGAAATCACGTCATCCCTGCTCCCTGCCTATCCATCTCCAAAACGCTGAAGCAGAGAGGAGAACTGAGCCATGGTCAGCACTTCACTTCCCACCCCCACCAACTCCCCTTCCACATCCTGAAGGTGAATTTGGAAAACACCCAGGCTGAGCACAGAGCAGAAGTGAGGAGGCCTTCCTGCCCAGAAATCCTGCATCTGGAGGTCATGCCTCACACGTGGCTGTTTAATGGGTGGCAGCACCTCCCTAGGCCAGTCTAGTGGCAGCTGGTGTGGGGCCAGTCGTCTGCCAAGCGCACAGGGCGCCCTGGGCCTCACTAAGCAGCAAGTTGTAGGAGAGGGAACGATACACATGAGGGTGGCTGGAAAATATGAGTGCCTGGGAGAAAAGGCACCTGGAACGAAAAAGAACTGGAAGAGGGCAGCCTTCCCAAAAGTAAATGAAAGACGAGAACAACCAATGTTGACCGTGAAGAGAGAAACTGCCTTCATCTGCATGCTGCTACCAGCACCGCACACCAGGGCTTGGTTTCTGTTTCTCCAAGAACCAAGGGGTGGTAGCTAAGGAGGGTTATGAAAGATTTCTATTTTTTGACCTGGTAATTGAAACTCTTAAGAATATAACCCAGAGAAATGATGCAAAAAAAAAAAAAGGACTAACTCTCATGAGAAATTTTCTTCAAATATGCACATTAAAACAAACAATGACATATATATGTATGTATATATATAAATTTCACCTTGAGAAAAAATTGTAGGTATAAATATACAGATATAAATATTCAACCAAAATATCCAGAAATCGTGAAATGACCAAGGCCTTATGATATCACCACAGTGAACTATCTGATGGCCACTTAAATGGATATGAATGGAGTCTGTGCTAAACTATGGAAATATGTACATAAATCATGTAACGTGGACAAAACAAAGCCCAGCGTCATAGCTTGCCCACACAGGTGGGAAACTGTCCATGTACAATTTTAAGCCTCAGGGATAAAGTTGGGACCATGGAAACAGCTGAAAGTTAAACTTTGCGTTTTCTTTTCTGTCATATATTTATGACAATAAAAATTTTGAATTTATAAAGAGAAGTGAGGATGTGGTATATAGTTAAAAGAGAATTTGGTGAGCCCAGAAAGTGATTAAGAGAAACAAAACTAAGGGGGAACTTAAGTGGTAGAGTGCGTGCTTAGCATACACAAGGTTCTGGGTTCAATCTTCAGTACCTCCTCTAAAAATAAATAAGTAAACCTAATTAATGCCCCCCCAAAATTAAAATAAATAAATAAAAATTGAAAAAAAAAAAAAAGAGAGAGAGAGAAACACACTAAACCTCGGATCACAATGGAGTCTGAATGAGGATCTCTAAGTCCCCATCTCCCTCCCCCATGCCCTGCCTCCTCACCTCTACCCCAGCATTTTCAGGCCACCCATTTCTATTCCTTCTTCTTGTAAATCCTTGCCTGCCTAACTCATGCCCCGCCTTCTCTTAGGTTAGAAAGACTTACTGGAGCATTTCTAAGTTCTTCCCTGGGTCTCTCCTAGGCCCCTTCTCCAAAGGCCAGGCACCTGGGTGGTGGGGCGCTCTAGAATTTCCAAGAGACTGCACCCCACATTCTGCCGCTCCTGCTCTTTCAGGGCATCGATGTGAAGGGAGGGAAGGCCTACTTCACAGTCCCAGGGTCCAAATTTGCCACTGGCAGCAGGTCTCAGAGCCCCAGGTCCAACAATGGACTCCCCTGGTCCAGCCGCAAAACATTTATAACCTCTCCAAGCCGTCCTCTGGCAGAAAAAAGCAAACTGTGAGCTCAGGAAGCTAATGCCCTTGAAACTATCCATTTATCTTGGCCTTTCCCCTCTGTGTGAGATGCCACGAGAAGTGCCAGTCTCTCTCTTTCTCTCTGAAGAAGAATGGATGTAGCCAGAAAGCCACACGCGCTTCACCTTGGCTTTGCCTCCTGGGCCAAGCCCAGGACTGGGATACCAATGGGAACCAGAGGGGAAAGGGAATCATTCTTGATCATCCAAACCGCCTTCCTGAATCCTCCACGTGGGGGAGAGAGCTCACCTGAGTTCTGCTTCACAGCCTAATGTTCATCAGCTTCTCCATAAATCTTCATAAAGAGACAATGCTGAGTCCTAACAAACCTCCTGCGTGGAGCCAGGAACTGGTGACAACTCTCCCATCTCGAGCTGTGCTGGCAGCCAGCAGTGGGCAACACAGTTCCCGGCTACCTCCGCCCTCCCACCACGGGGAGGAGGGCGGCCACCCTGAGGAATCTGAACATTTGAAACCAATAGTTCTTCTTGGTTGCCCAGCATCTGCTTTGGTGGCTGCCCTCACCCTGGCACCGGGAATTCAGCCTCCCGCTGGGCCCGGCTGAAGCCAAGAGCTGGCACAGCGAGACTCCCCTTTGTTTACGGTGCAGGCCACTTGGGTGAGAGATGTTGCCTCTTCGCTTTCCTGCAACTCTCAATTGGATTGGGGTTAAACAACAAATTCATGGACTGTGGCTGGGCTGAGAAGGCAACTCGTCTCAAGTAAACAAACCAACAAGACCAAAAGCAACAAAGAAAAATAAAATGACTGTGTGCTTGAAAAAGGCAAAGCTGGTCTTAGGATCAGAAAGCCCTGTTTCCCCCAATAGCAGCATTTTTCATTTTGTGAGATCTCCATTTTCATGATAACTTACTTTTTCTTTTTCTTTTTCTTTTTCTCCCACTAGAGCTTTATTTCGCTTCTTTACCTGGATCACACCAGGGCCACATGTGTTCTTCCTTATCAGAACATGGCAAGGTCCCCTTCTCTCTCCTTCGCACTTTGTTTACAGTGCCTTCCAGAGGGCCAAGTGAAGGAAGGCCATTTTGGGAAAACATCTGGAGAAGAAAGACGGAGAACTAGGAGGCTGATGGAATATCCTCCCTATTCATATTGCTTATTCAGAGGTCTTTTTCTTTTGGTTGTTTTTCCCCCCCACCCCCCCCACCCCCCACCAAAGTTTAGCTTTAAGGAAGAAAATGTATTATCTTCAGGCAAATTCACACTTGCATTTAAAATTCTCAGGCTGCCTCAGATACATGAAAAGGTGGTTTAGTTTGTTTGCTCCTGCGTTAATGTGTGAAACGGCTAAATTAATCCTCCCCTATGATGTCTGAATAGGTTGTTATAAGGTGCTTAGAGATTTGGCAGGCTTAGCCCCATCTTTCTTTCAAGATGTTAAGAAAATAAATGTAAATGCAGAAAACACTGCATGTGGGGCGTCTGCTGTCCAACTTTACCGTTTGAACGTCGGTGTAGTCTTTAAGAAAAGCTGACCACAAGAACAAGGGCACAAGATTGTCACTGGGGTTGACTCATCTTCTGAACCTCCGTTTAGTTACATTTGATCCTTGGGGACTTAAGACTGGATCGCTTTCTGGTTTTCCAACCCAGTTGTCTTAGTTCAGACTCTTTTGTCTCCTGTCTGACAAAACCCAACTTGACCTAGTTTGAGCCAAGAGGGGCATTTTATTAAGAAGTTAGCAGGGTATCTCCCAGAACCCAAAGGCAGAAGGACTTGTCAAGGAGCAAGAAATAGGAACTGGAAGGAAATTGGGAATCCAGCTGTGCCCTTGCTCTGTCGTCCTCTGTGTTTGCTGTTTTTGCTCTGTTCTCTCACTCTTCTCTGAAGGTTGACTTTCTTTGCTGCTGCCTTCACAGCCGGCAGAGAGTCATCCCAACTCCTGAGTTTTAAAATGTTCTTTAATTCCATTCTATACACAGGAAATGGCCAGCTCCTAACTGGAATTTTGCTTTGGCGACCATGCGGTCATCATGCCAGGGCTCCTTCTTGTCTCGTTTGCACTTCTTGTCCATTTGCTTTGTTCCTTTCTCAAAGCATCCTGTTCTTGTTATATGAATCCTGTCCTTTTCATATCTCGCTTAGAATACGAATGAGCTGTTCTATTGTGTACTTATTCACTTTTCAACTTTCTCTTGTATTCTCTTAATTATCTCTTTTTTTCAGGGTCAGTTTATTGTGTTTCATTCTGTTTTGTCTCCTTTTCATGCTACTCATTTTTTTTTCCTGAGGTCTAGTTAGCTTTGCTTATCTGTTCATAATTAAGGGGAGAGTAGCTTGATTTGTTTCTAGGTTGCTAGCTGGTTTTCTCTGTTGTTTTCCTGGTCTTATAAATAGAATGATTGGGAAATTTACAGATGTGAGCGGGGCCCAACAATTGACAGAATAAGTGAAGGAGGAGTTGGCAAGGAGGAGAACCAGATTTGGGGCTGGGATACAGCCTTCAAATGCAAGAATGGTGCTTTCTTCATCCAGAGGCACTGAGTCCATCCTAGAAACCCTCATTTTCTTAGGTTGAGCCCCCTTTTGTTTTGCTTCTGGGTAGAGAACCAAGCTGCCTTCCTAGGGAGGGTGAAAGGAGAGGGTGGGAACATGCAGAAACACGTGATGCAGTCATTTAGAAAGTAGGATTGTGTACATACCAACTGAGCTTGCAGCAAGTTGGCCTCTCTGTGTAGTAGCCGCTGGGTTGTTCGGGCTGAGACTTCCTCACTCTGTTTGGTTGTCCATAGGCTTCCAAACATTTCAGGCTCCAGAAATTTGTTGAACTACCTCAACTTCTGATGATTTTTTTCTTATCTATGGATTTATTCTTATATATTCTGTTGGACTCTCAGGAGAGAATAGAAACAAACACTTTGTTCCTCCTGCCATCTTGAACAGGAAATTATCAATTCCTAATTTCAAGTTCCAGGAGTTAAAATCTGATTGATCCGCCTCAGGTGACGTGTTCACCCCTGTTCCAAAAAATGGGAGGGGAGGGCTCATGGTTGCTAAAGGCAACCGTGTGGTAAGAGTGATTCTTACTATGAGCTGGTAAGACTACATGAAGGCAGCCACTGCACCCTGAGTTTTAAGGATTTGGATTTTTTGTTAGGTTTGTGGGGCTGTCTCTTTTCTCTCTGCTGTATTCTAACAGAGTCTAGTCCCAGGGAACTCCTTCATTGTATCCTAAAGCAGGACTAGATTCAGTGATAATGCTTAACAATTGGCTCTCTGTGGGGTGGAAATTCCTGATTTGCAGCATTTTCTGATTTCTGTGGTGTAAATCCTCCCACCAAGACTGATTTCAAGCCATCTTTATGACATCATTGAACATGATATGGGGAAGAAATGCACAAAGTTGACTCTCTCAAGTGTGAGCAAGCCACCCCCAGCCACCAAGTGGGTCGGAAGCTATTGTACAGTTTTAGCTGAAGCATGACCAACCAACAAAGTTGGCTGAATCCATTAAGATTCTTTGGTTACAAGGGACAGAACCCAAACACAGTTGGATGAAGTAAAAGTAGAAATTTATTGGAAAGAGCCTGGGATGGATCACAGACTCTTAGGAAGAGCTGAATGTCCAGGACTTGGGAAGCGCCAACATTGCTCTGGTGACTTCAGAAGCAGCATTCTCTGGATCCTCTCTCCAGAGTTCTTCCATTTTTGTGACTTGACTCCTCTTCCTAGTTTCTGACTCGGGTGGAAATTCCTGAGAGAGAATCTGATTACCCTCGTTTAGGCGTCCTCACCTGGAGAAAAGTAGCTGTAATCTTTGAGTGACATTTAGCAAAAATATGGCTTCTTGGGGTATGTAATTTATAGGGTTCAGTGCAAAATGAAAATGTAGGATTCCTTGTTCAAAAATTGTTAAGAATTTCAAGATGGCACAGCAGAGCATTAAACCATGCATAGGGCCCTTCTAAACCCTGGATCCTGTGAGACTGCATAGGCCATATGCTCATGAAGCTGGCCCTGTCTGAGAGTTCACTCCTATGGTCAAAATATGACTGTTGCTTTAGGTTCTCTCTTAAATTGCTCACCTGGGGGATATTTTAAGGCAATTCCATGGAGAGGCCAGCTGGCAAGGGACTGAGGCTTGCCGATCACCACATAAGTGAGCTTGGAAATAGATAAGACCCCTTTCCCTATCCCTGCCCCCATCCCAGCAAGCCTTCGGATGACACTGCAGCCCTGGATGATATTTCAGCCTCACAAGAGACAGAGGCAAAGGCACCTCACTAATCCATACCTGGAATTCTGACCCACAGAAACTACAAGATAGTAAATGTTTTAAGTCATCAAGTTTTTTGAGTGTACTTGCAAAAGATAACTAGGATAGCATCATCCATTACTTCTGACCTATTGAGATGTACTGCAATTTACACATGGGCAGCTGAGTGAGGTTATGGCTTATATCATCTAGTTTTAATTAAGTTCATCCTCATAAAAAAAAATTAAGCAGGTGGTTTAAAAAGATTCCTGCAAGAAACTGAGCATTGAAGTTACCACTGATAACACAAAAAAACTGACTGAAAGAAAATGGCTCTTCATCAAACATATTTAAAGGAAGGAAATAATGATGACTAATCAGATCCGTCAAGATAGTGACCATAAAAGTCAACATTTTTGAAATGCAGGTTTACATCCACTTGAAATGTTGGTTTAAAATGGTGGTATATGGATAAAAATTATAAATAAGTAAATATTCATGTATTTGTGTATGCTCAAAAATACCTCACTGATGGGTTGTATGATCAAAAAAGATTGGTGGCTGCTGTGCCTGTGCTTGGAATGGGAGTAGTGGAGAGCACCCAGTCCCCTGTTTTGAGGCCCCTTTGTTACAACTCCATCATTGCAAGGTGGGCAGCAATCAGTAGCCCAGGTGTAGCCTGGGGTGGTAGTTTGGAATAAGAGGCCACTTAAAATGATCAGGAGACTTAAAAGCATTTTTAGTCTAGGAGGCTAGACTCTTCAGAGTCACACATGATGGAGACTTATTATTCTTATTTGATCAATAAAGGGAAGAGTAATCCCAGAATACAGGAAATCCTTGGGAACTCTCAAATTATACATATGGTTCAAAAGATTTTTTTGTTGTGATATTCATTCACAAAATAATTAACATAGGTACAGTTTAACATATAACAATAAAGTGAACCTACTGTGACTGCCACCTGGGTCAGGAATCAGAAGGTTGCCAGCAGTCTGGAAGCCCCCTGGACACCCTTCCCCGTCATATCACTCTCCCTCTACCCTGGAAAGAGCCACTGTTCTGACTTTTGTGATAATTCTTTTCTGGCTTTATTTAAGAGTTTTACCACTTTGCTATGTCTCCATAAACAATATGGTTTGGTTTTACCTGTTTTTAAATTTTACGTGAATGGACATCAGATTGCATGTATTCTTTTATCTTATATTTTTTGTTTAAGGTTATTTGAAAGTCTTTTCTGTTGCTGCATCTATTTTTATTGATATGTGGTCTTCTTTTGTATTAATATCCCATTTATTTATCCATTCTTTGTAGAAGAAAATTAGGCTTATTTCCAGCTTTAGGTAATTATAAACAACTCTACCTTAAACATTCTGATATATATATCCTGGGGAACACATACATGAGTTTCTCTAGGACATGAGTAGTCATAGAGGCATTGAGTTATAAGCTGTGTACATCTTCAGCTGTAGTGGGTGATGCCACATAGTTGTCCAAAGCAGTTATACCAGTTTATACTCCAGGTCCTTCCCCTCCCTACAGTGTATGAGACTTTTCAGTGTTACATATCTTTGCTGGTACTTGGCATTGTCAAGTTTTTCATTCTTGCCAGCCTGATGAGTGTATAATGTTAGCTCTTTGTGGTTTTAATTTGCATTTCCCTGGTTACTAATAAAATACTTTATACATATTTATTGGCCATTTGGATTTCTTCTCTTGTAATTTGTTGGGTTATGCTCATTTTCCTATTAGATTGAGTTTTTCTTACTGATATGGAGTAGTTTTTAAAATATATTCTCAATTTGCTATCAGTCATAAATTACAAATACTATAAAGTATAATATTTATATCATCTTCCATCTTAAAGTTGAACCTTTTTATTATTTTTATGGTGTCCTTTGATAAACAGAAGGTTTTAATTCTAATGTAGCCAAATTCATAAATCTTTCATCTTTGAATCTTGTTTAAGGAAATATTCCTTATATTTCTTCTATGAAGATATTCTATATTTATGATCTAAAAGCTTATAGTTTTACCTTTCACATTTAGATCTTTAATCTACTTGAACCCATCATTGGAAAGGCATTCCTTTCCTCACTGATCCACCGTGCACCTCTATCATGCATGAAGTGTCCGCACATATACATATCCTTTTTCTGTTCTCTCTATTCTGCTCCATTGGTCTATTTGTCTATCTCTGTGCTAATATCACACTGCCTCTACAAGAACTTAAAGCAAACCTGGTGTCTGGTAGAGCAAGTCCTCCTTATTGTGTTTTCTTCAAGAGAGTCAGGTATTCTTTGTGTTTACATCTAAGTTTTAGAATCAACTTGTCAAATTCAACAACAACAACAACAAAAAACCCGCTTTGCTTGTATTTTGACTAGAATTTAAATTACATGGAATCCAAAAGTCACTTTAGGAAAATTAACTTCTTTCTGGTATTGGGTCTTCCCATCCATGAATATGGTATATTTCTCAATTTGTTTAGGTTTTCTTTAATATCTCTGAACTCAGTTTTAAAATTTTGTCCATAGATATTTGCATATATTTAAAAATATGTACATTAATTGCTTCTTTTTTATACATTTTTTTGCTGATTTATAGGAATAAAATTGAGTTTTGTATACTGCTATTGCATCCAGATGCTTTGGTTAAAGCCCTTTATTAATCCTAATAATTTATCTGTAAGTTATTTTAGATTTCTTATGAACACATTCTTACCTTTTTCTCCTCTTTCCTTTGCCTTTGTGCACTGCCTAGGGCCTTCATTATAATATCCAATATTATAATTTTTATGCATGTATCATATACATTTGTGATGCTGTAAGCTCAATGAGGAATGGATTGCTGCACAAAAGTGGTGTTCAATAAGCATTTGTTGAATGAATATTTGAATGAGTGAGCTATTCCATCTGCCAGGATGGCTAACCACAACAGAAATCATAGGTTGTCACAGAGGCTAGGGACAAGTTGAAAACTAAGTTAGGAATAAAAATCAAAACGAACAGAACCAAATACATTCCTAGAAACCACAATTCCAGAGTACATAGATCAGCCTAGTAGGACCTAAGCTTGGTATAGAAAGAAGGAGCATGAGGTTTAATTTTCTTAAACCTCAGGCACATGCTGGGTGCCTTTAAATTCATAATTCTCCTTCCCAAATTCCTTATTAATTTTTATTTTTGAGTGTGTTATTATGCTTCTATTGCTGTTACCTTAAAGCCTAAGTCTTACATGATTCAGCTCCCACCACCTCTCCAGCCCTGGTTTTAAGACACCAACCCACTTCGCTATGTTCTAATCTCTCTGGCTTCTTTCCAGTTTCTAACAAAGACCAAGCTTCCTCATCCATTAGTGCTTTGCATATCTGTTCCTTCTGCCCGGAGTGCTCTTTCCACCACCCCTCCTCCTGCCTGGCCTCCCTACTTACCGGTCAGGTCTCTGCTCCAGTGTCACTTTCTCAGGGAAACCTGTCCTTACTTTCACCATACAGCTTAGCTCCCCAACAAAGTATACTCCTCAAACACCTGTGCTTTTCTTTAAAGGCTCTTACCAGAATAGCAATTGAATTCCTGTGTTAAAATTTGATGAACATTTCCCAATTCAATTGTCAACTCCAAAAGAGTGATGGTGGTGTCTAGCTTGTTCACCTCTGGATTCCCAAACACCTGGCCAGCATCTGGCATACACAAGGCAGGTGATAGTTACTCCCTGAGCTAAAATCTATAGAGCTTTACTATTCGCTTTCCCTTGTGCACCAACTCTGAGTTTTCCCCATTGCTCCTAGGTGCTCCCAGATGCTCTCTCCTGGCTCCCAAACTTTGTGTCCTTAATTCCATTATGCTACTTAACCACGTTTAACCCAATTTATCTCCACTTCTAAACTATGGTCTCCTGAAGTTCACCTTTGTGCTCTCAGCGCCTGCACAGGTACCAGCTCCATAGAAAGTGCTAATACAGGCTAGCTTGAGAAAATGAATAAATCCAAATGAATAATAAACAATGAATAAATTATGTATGTGTATACAACACACACCTTTCTTACCCTGGGGCAGTCTCTTATCTGAAGCTAACTAATTGCAAGTTCTTCATGATAATTCAAGTAATTAACCTCCCTTTGAGAGGCTCTGAGACAGAAACACCTTATACTGAATTACAGTCAGTAGTGAATACTGTGACAGAGAGGGTCTGGTGTAGAGGATGCCTATGTGGATGTGTATGTAATACAAAAATATATATATATATTCTTTTCTTTCAAAAAAAAACTTACAAAAATAAAGAAAATGTCAAAGCCTTTTAAAGGGCGTGATCACGCTGAGTAATACAACCCTTCCTTGATTTTTACATTATTTCAGGATGAGATGTTTTTATGGCTCTTGCTAAAAATAAAAGACATTTCAGGCTTTCTCAGTAAATGAAGCACTGCAGACTTTTCAGTTTTGTTGTTTCCCCTAAAATTAATATAATTAATTAAAATCCAACATTAGTCTGATTTACAATCTGTGAGTCAATGAGTCACAAAATCTTATGCTAATGGGGCAGTTTAGCTTTCTGAGCTCTTAACAAAAAACTGTGTCCCAGCAAAGGACCCAGCAGAACAGGAGTGATGGAGAGACCCAGAGAGAAAGACTTGCCTAACCTGACCATAGAATATTTATATTGTGTTAGGAGTAGCAGAGTCTAAGAATAATTTGGAAAGACAACTGCTTTTATCAAGTGTAAGAAATTAGTTTAACTGAATTTAAATGTAATTACAGGAGCAGCTGGTGAAGGCTAATTTCTGTTCAGTCTGCTTTCTCAGGAACTGCACCCCCATTCTGTTCCCTAGTTAAAGATCAAGTTTCAAGCTTTACATCACGGATACCAACTCTTATGGGCTAGTCTTGGGCTGGAGTCAGCGCTTGTGCAGAGAAGGTTGCCCCTCTCCAGGTGTTTACCATCCCTTGCTCCTCCCCTACCTTTGAAAAGAGACTGCTGGGGTGAGTATCACGTTGCTATTACTTGGAGAAGTCTGAATTCCTTGAGGGTCCATTCTATGGGATTGCTGTCTATTCGGCACCTGATCTAGCATCCCCAGACGTTCTTTGCTGCTTCTCCAGGTTCAGAATGATGGATCCCACGTGATGAGGAACAATGTTGACTTCAAGAACCGCAGAGTTCTTAAATGCCACCTGCCTGGAAAACAGCCCACTTTACGGATTGAGAACGGAGACCCTGAGAGGGAGGCGGTCTGACTGCCAGTCCAGTGTTTCCTCCACCACCCCACACGGCACTGCCACTATCCCCCAAATGCTAGGCCATTCCTTTCACATGGGATTAAAAATCTGTATCCCTCCCAGTCCAGGTCAGTCCACAAACCTGTGCCCCTACCGAGTTCTCGAAGCCCCAGCGGTGCCTGCGACGTCATGGCTTCCTGGGGGGTCACCTGGCTCCAGCTCTGGACTGGTGGCTCCAGCTAGGCCCGGGATTTCTTTCTCATGGGCAACTTGCCTGGAGCCTCCACACATCACAAATGCTGTTTTGAGGTTTCTGGGTCTTCCTCAGAGAACCCCTGGACGAAGGCATCCAGCCCCAGAGGCTGTTGAGTCCCCATTGCTTAAACTGTGGCCCTCCTACCAGCTCTGCACACACCCCAAGTCTCCTGGTGCTTGTCAGGCATCCTTTAGGTGGAAGCTGACATGGCTGGGGCAGTGCTCTGAGCTCTGACAGAACCGGCAGGGCAGAGGACATTCCCCAAGGCCATCACGTGGCCGGCCCCTTCTTCACCCTCATCTCACCTCATCTGTGTGCTTGTCCTTCTTCAGTCTGGAGGCCGTGCCCATTCTCTTCCACCTGCTGGGCACTTCCCTGGGGTCGGAGCCTGGCCACTTCCCGGCAGCACACACATGTGAGCATGTGGAGGCCCGGCGCACAGGGCCTGTGTCCTGCTGGTGCTGCAGGGAGACCCCCCGGCACCTCGGCCCTCCTCAGAACACGCCTCGTGCCCCTGCAGCTCTCTTATCTCCAGGATCCCCCTCCAACTCAGACAACTCTCTTCAGCCCCAGCAGGCTGGTTCCCAGGAGGCCCTCCGATTGTCCCATCTTTGGTCTTCTTCCTAGATTGACTAACACCTATAAGGGTTCCTCACCTTAGGCCCCAAGTCAGGATGTATTCTCCAGTGACTTAGAGATGTGTTCGTGAAAACAGAGGACTGGTCTCACAGGACTAAGAATCCAGACTTTATCCTGAGCCACAGTTCCCAGTCTCGCCCTTAAAGGTTTATTGCCCACCACGAGGAGTTCAGATCAATAAACTCACAAATCCCTTAATGAGAAGTTGACCATCCATTTTCTCTGCAGTGATTTGCAGATCACAGGGCCTTTCTCAATTATTGGTAGGTGGGAAGGTAGGGGAGGGCCCGAAAATATATGCAAACGTTGATAAGTATTAATAAAATCCGTAGGGAAAATTCCATTATAAGCACCCAACACTGATCTGGGCCTTAGATCCCTAAAGGGAGGGGTTGGCCTGAGTAACCCTAAGATCCTGGTCCAGTTCTCCGATTCCAATGTTATTTTTAGCACCTGCCAGTCACTGAGAAGTAACTAGACAGTTGGGGGATTTTAGGTCAGAAAGGCTGTGATCTTTCATATTGGAAGGCAACTTGGCTGTAAAGCAAATCTTACTGAAATCCTTCCTTTCCTGGTTCAAACTGCGGGGGCCTGATTCCCTGGCTAGAAGAGCTGGTGGCCACTGTCAGACAGCATTCTTGCCTTCACACCGACCTTCTCTTTTTGAGGCTATTATTCCTCGTATAAAATTGTCTTTCTTCATCAGCTCATTTTGTTCAACCCCTGCTAAATCTATTGTGACTCCCAGTCCTTCAAGAAGCAGCACCCCAGCAAACAGATGGCGGGAGAAAGGGGCTGCGGTGGGCGCGGGGTGGGGATGGAGTGACGGCCGCAGCACAACTGTGAGACACCTCAGGGTCATCTGGAAGGTTCAGCTGGTCGATGATCTTAAAGTTCAGCTCTCAAAGCCCTGCAGGCAGCTAAGCTCATGCACAGGACGAGACAGGAGGAGCCCTTTAGGACCAGACAAGAAAGAGTTTTGTTCTCTGAGAATTGACTTGCGGCTCAGTCCGTGCGAGGGCTGTTCACCGAGGTGTCTCGGCCAGGTGGCAGATTTCTCCTGTTGTCCTGTAACTTGGCTTGAAGCGGAAGATGACCTGTGTCACCTGGCGCCCTGAGAACAGAGAGCAAATTCCAGCAAAAAGTGCCCATGCCTCGGCTGGCCATCCTCGTGCCCAGCAGGCAGCTCCCTGCCATCTGGCTACCTTAGAGAGTTCGCAGCCGCTCCGCTCCTCACCCACCTGGCTTCAGCTGCCTCCCAACCCCAGTGACAGGGACAGTGTGGCCAACCCTGGCACAAACCAGGCTTCGATTTACCTGCTCTTCTGCTCCAGGGACCTGGGCCCCGGTCCCCTCATGCTGTTGTGCCCTAGTTTTCCACAGAATTTCTGCCCTATCCCTTGGGGTAAGAAATCTTTCAAACTTATTTGCAAATATTGAAAAAATCCAAAGCTCAAATGCATTTGTGGCATTCAGAGCACTACTGTTTGTCAGGGGACTTTTGTAGAGATTTCCTAAGGCATTAAGTGTAGAAAATAAGGACTGGGTAGATGGAATTCCAGGGGAAAGCATGCCCACCACAAGTGCGTCTAGATGGTCTCATCCCAATATAATGTGACAAAGAGGAGGTCCAGCAAATGGTCTGTCATAACATTGTTGGGCTTCTTTTAAAAAGATTTTAAATATGGCCAAGAGATAGCTTGTGATAAACCTACAAATCTGAGCATTTTATTTTTGCTTTATTTATACATAGACTTATTTTATGAGTGGATGACAAGAATATTTGTGATAAAATTAGAGATACATAGGGATACATGGAAAATCAGAGCCCGAACGCTTACGACAGGAGGGAAAATCTGGCCTGCAGGGGTATGGATCACAGAGTTACTCAGATAACAGAACTGAGCCCCTAGTTAAGGACAGGTGATTTCTGAACACTTGCCTGCTCACTCTGGCTGGTGGCGTTAATCCACATCACCACCAATGTGAGCAAGGCGCTAACTCCACATGCGGTATGACGTGCTCCCGCCTTCCGGAAGCTCAGGGGTTTGAGGCAAACAACCAGGATGCCTCCTCTGGGCCCTTATCCAAATGGGGCTGTGACACAAATTTTTGCAGAAAAGAAGCCTGGAGTCAGCAAGGTGTCTTGTCTGAGGTCAGAGGCTGGGTACACGTGGGAATCGTGCTCTTGACGGATTCTCTACCTACCGTTCCGCATGGTGCTCACACCCCCATCCCCCCAACTCCACACCCCTTGTCCTGCCAGCACCCCTACTTCTCCCTGGCTCAGGACCTCCCTGAGGGCCTGTCCCAACCTGCACAGAGCAGCACCCTAAATTTCACCGGCTTCCCTTGTCTGTAAAAAGGACTGCATTAGTGGCACATCTAAGGATTGAAGGGACTCCTGTTTTAATGTTTGGTTACTTATTATTTTTGGTGGAGGTAGGTAATTAGGTTTACTTATTTAGTTATTCTTTGAGGAAGTACTGGGGATTAAACCCACGACCTCACGCATGCTAAGCATGCACTCTACCACTTGAGCTATACCCTCCTCCCTGTCTAATGCTTAATAGCAACTTGCTAAGTACCTGTATGGATTTGTTTATCTGATGAGTTAACTTGAAATCTGTCCCCAAAGAAAGATTCAGTGTCTGATGATGGGGGAAGAAGCCTGCAGCAAAGGCAAAATCTTCACTCAGTGAGGCTTTGGGATCTCCAGAGGCAGCCCTGAGCACCTAACACTCAGGGAAGGGAGCACTGAAAACCAGAACAGGAAGAATGGGAGGGAAAGTACCTCCCCTCCATAATTTTGCTAATGCTGATGTGCTGATGACAATGATGTCTGTCCAGGTCAATTTTTGTCCTTCCTTCACTTAAGAAAGTTCATACTATCTCATTTTGTGTTTATGCACTTGATTTGCTTTTCTCAAGTACAATATTCTGGATTGGGTTGTGTCCCCACTCGTAGGCAATTTTAGAAAGAAACTCATTATATTTCAGCACTCCAGACTCATCCTGGATTTTCCACCCCTCAGCACCCACAGGTCTCATACTGTCCATTAGGTATTCAGTCTTTTCCTATAAGAGACCTTTAAGGGTTCAGTTATCTTTTTTCCCCTATGTCAATAGTAATCAAGTTAGCTAAACATGATCATGAATCTTCATTTACAAAAATTATACAGAGAATAAAATTTAAGAAAAAATACATATTCTTAGACCCAATTCTTCATTCTTATATATAATATAAGGCACTAATTTAATGCTAGACATTGTTATAGAATTTTTCTTTTGGAGTCAAAATCCTAATGGAGAACAGTAAGTTTTGTCTCCATCTCTGTTCCCAGAGTTTGTCACTTCAAGGTCTCTTGGCCTCACGCTCCAGTTGGAAGTTTTTTTCTGTCCCTGGGTCTCTCTTCAGCCGACCAGCAGTCCATGCAGACCGGGGCCAGGAACCCAGATAGAGCTGAGCTCTTTGTAATCAGAAAGCAGTGAGCTCAAATTCTGGCACAATCATCCAGTCATGGTCTTGGTGTTCTCATTTGCAAAAATTAGATTAATAACACCTACCACACAGGCATTTTGTAAAGATTAAATAAAATAACCAATGTGAAAAGCTCAGTATTTAAATATGATCATCGTAGTATTTAAAATGATCATCACCAACTTTACATTTTCCTCCTTAACACTTTCACAATCACCACCAATTCTCACAACGCTTTTAAGAACAAGTCACAATTTCCCTTTAAATTTCTCATCACCGGTGACCTGTGGGAAGGTGAAGGAATCTGGGTCCATCCTGGCTGTCAGTCCTGGTTCTGCCATCTTGGACAATTTGCTTGGTGTCCCCAAGCCCCGCCACCTCATCTACAAAGGGGGAATAACAGCCGTTTCCTCACGGAGCTACAGGGAGAATTAGTGTGACAGTGTGGACCATGCATCTCAGTTTATTAAAGATCAGTTTCCCTCTCACCATTTCTTCTTTCCCCATGACAAAATAATAGAAGAAATCACATGCAAATGAGATGCCACACATCTACCTAAAAACTTTGTCATGGCATAGGCAAAATATTTAGTCTCTTTCTATCAGACTCTATTCTCTTCAGGCTCAGCTAGTTCACAATAGGTATTAATCTCTTAATCATAACAGCTGATTCATACTCATCTGTTAATCAATTAATGACCCCTCCATAAACATTTACATCATGTCTTTAGCTAGAAAAAAATACACAGCCTCCCAAGGGCTCCCAGGAAGTGCCGCTGTGGGGATAGGGACCACCTTTAGGTGGCTCTTCTTCCATCATCCTACAACAGCAGCCTCCCTGCCTGTGCCTGGACCCAGATCTGCTTGACTTGACAAGACCCCCATTTGTCTGCACACATTTGCTGAATCGCTTGCCCTTTGTTGGCCGGGTTTCTTCCCACGCCCAGATGCATGGTACAGTACACTCCCTGGCTACCGCTGTTGCACAGCTGGACTTGTACCCCCTGAGTGCTCTGTACTGGGTGAGGAGCCAGCGAGAAACAGGGAAACTGATATCTTCCAAATCTGGACATTTCTGTCTGTGATAAGTGCAAACCTGGACAGGGTGACAGGGGGACAACCAGCATAAACCAGGTCAGATAGTCACTCTAGCAAGAAGCCCGTGTTCCTTGTCGAACAACTCTGAGGATCAAAGCTGAATGACTTATTCCATTGCATGTTATGGCCAAAATATTGGTGAGAACGCCCCTTCAGGACCCAGGGGGCACTATTTTGACTGTATAGACGTGTCACTATGAGCAGCTGAGCAGCAGCTCAGCTTTGGCCAGTCGCTGGGGAGGGAGTATTAACCCTTTTGATGATGGCGGCTGGCTTAGTTCATTATCTAATCATCTCTTTCTGGACAACTGTTCTGGAAACATGCCACATCCTGTTTTGAAGGAGGAGAGGTGGATGGAATCTAAAAGAACATGTATGTCAAAGACGGACAGAGAGGCCAGGGAATGATTGACAAGAAACGTGGGTGAAATTCTGGGAGATTAAGTGACTCAACTTATATTAAGTCATAATCTTCAGATTAGTGTTGGGGCTTGGATGTTTGGCTGCAGCATACATTTGGGGAAAGCATCAGTCAGAGCAGCCACTGCACTTGCCGCATGTCTGTGCTGAATAACGTTGCTGGGAGCTGACGCAGCAATTGCTATAAGATGGGTTTGGGTTAGGGAAGCCAAGGACTTCTACTGCCAAATCAGGTGCTGAAGGGTTAACGAGAGTTTTACACAATCTTTAGATTTGGTGCTGCTGCTGCTGGGGCCACAGAAGAGGTGGCCAAGGGCCTGGTACGTTCTCCAATTGTTTCCAGCACACTGGCTTGGGAAGTGGGCTTTGGGTTCCAAGGATGGACGCCTCCATGGCTGGCCATCTGGTTAATGCTCATCACGCTAGTGTGGGATGCAGACAGGGAACATACTTAGAGGCAGAATCAATAATCTGACAAAGAGGAGGAAGTTCACAGTTCACAAATGAGCTCCTGAGCATTAATTAATTTATTCATTAATTCAATAATAATTTATTAAGGGCATATTATATGACAGACAATGTGGGAGGCTTGGTTGGAAGAAGGGAGAGAGGGAAGATACTGTTATAAAGATACATAAAGATATACCCCCTTTTCTTTATAAAACCTATCCTGGGGGAGCAAGATAGCCATGCAGACATATTATTAAAATACAGCCTTAATAAGACTGTTTTTATTGGTGTGAACAGAGTAATACAAGACTATAGGGAAATATGCAATTATCTGAGGAATTCTATAAAGGCTTCACAGAGGAAATGGTATTAGGGCTGCATCTTCAAAGGGTGACCAGGGTTTTCTAACAGAAAGAAAAAGGAGAAAGTGACTGACTTTAAAATCAGTAGACTTACATTCTAGCTCTGACCTAATAGTGTAAGCTTGGGTTCATTATTTAGCCTTGGTGGGCCTCTGTTTCTCTATCTGCAAAGTGGAAATAATAATGCCTACCTTGCAGAATTGATATAAGTGTTAGAGATAATCTATGTTAAGTGTTTGGTAAGGGAATGGGCACAAAATCAGTAGTGGCTTTATTAAGTTAACCGTCTAGGGCTGTGAGGAAGTGCATTTTAGATAGAAGGTGTACCGTGTGTCAGAAGAGAGACGGGTGACAAGACATAGTGTCTTTTGGCATGCTATTAGTTTACATATTAGTTGGCATATTAGTAGTTTACTGCTTTGGGAAAGTAGGGCTTGAAGGAGGAAATGATAGATGAAGCTGGACCGGCTGACTGGGTAGTGGGCTAGTACTGTTCTCAGTGACAAGAAGGCCAGCATCACTCGAGCTTACCCAGAACTGCTCTGCCCAGGGCACTCTGTGAGCCTGTTTTCTGCTCAGTCGTGCTCATCCTTCCTCCTCCTCATGCCTTCTCTGCCCGTCCTACTCTGAGAGTCACATACCACTTCCATGGTTCCTATCCTCAGCTGAGCCGTATGCCATGCCTTCTGATTCTTTAGCAGCCACATCTATTTAGAGAGCCATCGAAAGTCATTTCTATCATTTCTCCTGCAGGTGCATTCTGTTCTAAGAATACCCAACAACAAAAATCCAAATATGCAAATGAAAATAGGACCAAGAGATCTTGACAATAAAAAGGATTCATTGCTCTGTGGACTTCGGTTTCCTCAAGAGTTAATTGGAAAGCATAATGGCACCAGCTTCATAGGATTAAATGAGATAATTATGCAAAGCACATAGTAAGTGCTTAAACATGTTAGCTGTTATTATTATTGTTGGCTTTATAAAATAATGTACCATTCAATATACTTGAGTGCTTATTATGTGCAAAGTATCAAAGAATTCCTTCCCAAACATATAATTCACCTACAATTTTTCAGGCAGACATACTCTGCAGAAGAAAGCACCAACATATGGGAGCAGTGTAATTTAATCATCACCTAATTAGCCAAACTATTTAAAATAGGCCTCACAATGACGATGAAAACATTCTCACTTCTAAATGCCGGAAGCTGCGTCTTCCCGTAATTCTCTCCCTTGGAAAACTGTGAGAGGAGTGGCTGTTGGCTCAGGGCTGAAGCTTCCTCTCCATTTCATTTAGACCTCACTGATTCTAGTCATTTCCTTTCTTTGTCCTTAGATGAAGCAAGGACTGCTTCTGCCATTTTTCCTCATTCTCTTGATGTTTCCCCTAGTGCTGATTGTTCTTGAGCAGGTGGGTATGCCCAAGATAGGAATAATAAGGGCTAATATTTATTTAGACTTACGATGTGACAAAGACCATTTAAGTATTTCACATTCAGTCCTCCCAATGGCCCTATGAGGTTAATCCCATCAGTATCTCCATTCACTGGAAGGAGCCAAAGCTCTGGGTGTTTAAGTTCCCCTGCCTACTATCTCTCAGCTGGTAGGTAAAGCAGCCGAGACCCCTCCCAGGCAGTCTGCTTCCTGCTCCCCTAAGAAAATCCAAGAATAGTAGAAACCTTGGAGATAAGAAGATGTAGTTGCTATGAGCTAACCCAGTCCTTACCTTTGGTCTGCCAATTCATCCAAAGCTTCTCTTCTGGAGAACCTCATTTTCAGATGGTCCAATAATAAAATTAAGGACACCCAAGCCAGGTAAATAAATGTTCAAGAAAAGATTTCTCCAACTAGCTGATTTTTAAAAATAAAAATTTAAAAAAAATTTTACTGTCAGGTAAACTTAAAACTGACAGTAAAAGAGACCACAGTCTTTAAAGGTGAATCAAAAAGGAGAAAGGCTGTAAATACTGAGAAAACTCACCCACTGAGACCACGGTGCAGGAAGGTCAGCCAGAAAGTTCTAGAGAAGATTAAAGCATTTGACCAATGATTGGACTAGATGATTTGCAAGGATCTACCTAAACCCACAGATGCCATCATTCAATCAGCAATATAATTGTTTGGATTCCCTAGTTTTAGTGTTTTTAGTTCTATGGAATAACTCACAATTGATTAGTACAGTTTTGTGCTGCCTTCTGCCTCACCAGTATTTCTGCATCCAAATTCCACTGTGCCTCAGTCTCTCTGTATCCCAAACCCAATGTGTTGGCTCCACTACTCCGTTCTTTCTGTGCCCCTGATCTCAGTTAATGGTCTCACCATTGCCAGTCACTCTGATCTGATGCTCTGAGTCCTCCTCAACTGTTCCCACTGCCTCAGGTTCCGCATCCAACTGGTCAGCAAGTACTATCAGTATCAATGCCTCCCTCGCTCCTCCTTCCATCCCACTGCTGCCCTATTGGTACAAGTGTTACCAAGTCCAAACTCATACTGCTTACTACACAACAAGCCAATAAATTAAGAGACAAGTTGTTGGAGCAAGGCATAATGACTATTTGGAAAGACAGCAGACAGAAAAGATGGTGGACTAGTGAACCAAAGAACCATCTTGACTGAGTCAGAATTCAGGCTTCTTTTATACTAAAAGGGGAGGGAGTAAAGTCAAATATTTCTTGGTTCCAGTCAGCCTCCAGAGGGGATGTGTTAATTTCTTCCTGCCTGCAGTCATTCATAGGTGGGCCGGGTCAGGATGTTTCCTGTGAGTCAAACAAAAGTCTTTCAGCTTAACACTCATTACCTGGGAGGCAGGTTCCCAGAGATGGGCCATTATGTATAATTTAAATTCATAGGCAACATCCCTTTAGTAATTAACTTGTAGCAAAAGCAGTAGAACACAAAGGTTAAAGTAAGAGAAACAGATCCCGTATGGAGTTAGATTTGTTCTTCCTTATTATACAAGTAAATCATACTACCACACTTACAGACGAAAAGATACAGAAATGAAAGTCATAGTCCAAAGAGCTCACTGGTAAAGGAGGCAGGCATATAAAGAGATAACTCAAGGTATCGTGGCAAAGGGCATAACGGAAGTAAAGTAAATGATACCATAGATTAATATGTATAAAGTATCTTGTAACTCTCCCCTAAACACAAAAGACTCAGCCTTCCTGCCTTCTCTGTCGTGCCCCGCATCCAGTCACTGTTACTCACACTGCTACCATATCAGCCTTCCTCTTTTTGTGTCACTTACTGCACAGAAGCTTTGGGTCTGTGGAGAGGTTCGTGTTAAGGGCTGATTTCTGCGTCATGGTATATATCCCTTGTGGTTGAAGTGATGGGAGCTTATGAGCTTCTTCAGAGAAACTGATGTGAGAAACATGTGAATGGAACCCTTGGAAAACAGTGGCATTAATAAGACTGGCAGAACAACTAGTAAAAGACTCGAAAAGAGTGTTTACAGAGGTAGGATGGAAATCAGAAAGGAGAAAACAGACTAGTGTGAAAGAGTAACAAGAAGTTGAAAACAGTGAATAGCAGCAAATGATACTAAAATTCTAAGCAAGAAGAGAACTGAGGATAGGCTATTGGTTGCCTGTTGGCTTGTGAAAGCTAAATATGTCGACTGGTAGGATTAGAAATCAGGCTTCATTTGAGGTCTGACTATGAGGTGCAGCAGATACAGCAAGAACTGTAGTATCCCCTTTTAAGAAGGTTGGGAATTGAAAGGAATGGAATGGATTTAAAGCATTCTGTCTTATATTCAATTTATTTGAGCCCAAGGCACTGATTTTAAGTGCTGAGTAGAAACTGTCTTATTTCTCTTTAAATCCCTCTCATAAAACCCGTGAAGTATTCAATACATGTTTGTTTACTTAGGACAACAGTAATTTTCCTGTAATTAGTTCTTCTAAAATATTTGAAGTTGCTTGGAAATAATTTCTTCCATCTAGAATTTCAAACATTGTTCATCAGGGTTTTTTCATCATTGTGGTTCTATTAGTTTGCATCCTCTGTGAGGAAACAGCGAGCTAAGCAGACAAAGATAAACTTTCATAGACCGCATTTGAGTTATCACAAATTCCAAATTTATAATGGGCCAAATTAAGATTTATTTTTGTAATTTTGGCAGTCTATGAACTTGCAAGTAAGTCAACAAAAAAACAGCATTTCCACTGCCACCACCTCCACAAAACAATTTACAAGCAACTTTGATGGAAACTCCTATTACATAAAGCAAAGTGCCACCAATGTGCCGTATCAGGTCAGATATTGGAAATAATTTTCCATTTAATTCTAATTGCTGGATGAACAGTGTCTGATACTAAATGCTCTCTTTTTAAAAATTGCCTTAGCATACAGGTACCAGAGTTAAGATTCTTCTGAAAGCACTAGATCCCAAGCCTCCCTGTTGGTTCTACACACAAAACCATTTAAATATGTAGCAGTAACGAGATTGCATGTGTGCTTTTTACACAGAGAAAATAAATTACCATTTCCAGTCAAAATATCAAAACCCTTTCCCCAGCCATTCTGAAAGCGATCCTGCAGCAATTCTCCCTTAGGCTAGCCCCATGATATTCTGGAAGTCTATTTTGTTATAATCCTGGCTCCAGCCTCCTACCCCTATGAAGTTCACCAAGTCCAAGAGGGTGGAGAAGCACCGATTCTCTGCAGCTGGCCTGAACCTTGCCAACTTCTCCCAACACCTCCTAAGCCTTTCCAAAATGCAGGGCTCACCCAGCCCGCCCAGAGCCGGGGTCCATCAAGCCTTACCTGCGCTGCTGAGAGTTGGCATCCCAGGTTCGGATGCTGCCTCTCCAGGTCCAACCCTCAGTGCTGGCCATTCAGCACCCGGAGCCTGCGAGCACGGGCTGATGTGTCTGCATCTCTCTGGGACAGAGGGAAGGCAGACAGAAAAGACTCAATGAAACACTGGATCAGCAAGTCTCACTATTTATGGACAGAGAGAAAGCGATGGAGCTGAAAGAGTAGACACAGTCCTGACAGAGGGTACGGGGAACAAGGGAGAACCCCACCACAGCGCCCCCTACCTTCTCCGGGCTTCAGTGCCGGTCACAGAGCACCTCTGTGCCTTCCTAGCGTGCGATCTGAGTACCTCCGTGCAGAGCTTTCAGCCTCGATCGACGAAAGTCATCCTTAACATGTCTCTCTTATGTTACAAATACTGCCTTGAGGTTCTGAAAAATGAGTTAGCCCCTCACAAGACACACCTCATCAGACACACTTGCAAGGGTCCTAATCAAACCAAACACCTTCCATAACCAAGTAGTCTCGGAAAAAGAAATGTAAGGAGGATATGGTCCATGCCTAGCCTGTTTAAGGGGTGCTGGATTTTTTTTCATTGACATATTGAATCCATTGTAAATCTGAGGAGGCCTGATCCTACTTCCTTTCAGCCAGCAAGGCACTTAGTCATTTCTTCTCTTTGTCCATCAAAACAGGCACTGCATCCAAGATATTGCCCAACTCAAATCCCGTAATTCCCTCTAAGTCTATCATAACCTTCCAAAATAAGCTTGTTAGTTTAAAATAGCCTTGTAAATAGCACTCACCAACTCACACAGAGCAAATCATAATTTATACCTGAAGAAAGGGAAAGCTGTGGGACTTAACTCATCCAAGAGGAAAGAATAATGTATTTGAGGGCTACTGGTTTAGTAATCTTTACTTTAAAACATAAATTTTTATCTCTTTTTATTACAAGAATGAAACATGTCCAGTAGGGAAAGTTTAGAAAATACAGCTAAGCTAAAATGAATTAGTTAATCAGTTAAATGAACTGCAGTCCCACAATGGAGATGGAACTTCTAACATTTCAGTTTGTATTCTCACAGAGCCCTCTCTTTCTTTCTCAAGTCCATCCTCAAAATGGGATCACAATCCTTATTTGCGAGGTGATTTTAGAGGGTGAAATCTGTGTCAAGAAATAACTATGAGCACACTGGACAGTTTTAGCCACTGAAACCCAACAAGCCTTGTGGAGTGTCAGGTCATGCTCACTAGGTTCAAACCACAATAGCTTCATTGGGTTCTCAGCCACACACTAATGCCATGCAACAGCCCTCAGCACCGGGCGGGAGCAAGGAGCTGGGTAGCCAAGGACTTACTGGAAGTCAACATGTTTGTTCATCCTGGACCAGTAGTTGAGTCTCGGCACAGGAATGCCTTGCAAGGCAGATTGACAAAGAGCGAGGAGCTGGAGCTAGAATGTGGACGAGCAGGTACTGTGCTTGCCCGCTTCTCCGGGGAGAGACCCTGGGATTCTGTCCATCTGCAGATAGCACAGTGGTCAGGTCCCTTGTGCTCTGCAGAGCTTTGGGTTTGTCAGAGGAGGGTCCTCTGCCAGCAAGAGAGTTGTTTCTTTAGCCTTTAAGCAAAGGCATTAGGGCTCCTTTCAGAAACATTTGATCAACACCCAGAATTTTAACATACACTGTGGAGAAAGGAGGTCAATTTAAAGAAAGTTTAGATAAAACATTAGCCACAACAACAAAGCAGCCTTTCTGAGGGGCAAAGATGTGGGTGTGGTATTTCTAGGGAAGGGACACTGACCTCATTCCCATTCTAGGGAAGGGACACTGACCCCATTGAATACAGACAAAAAAAGCTCATCAAAGAAGCTCACCAAACCCAGCCATTCACAAGCATGAAAGAGGGCCTCATGCCTCCGCACTCTGGCCGGGAACCAAAGGCTCCATCAGCTTTGACACAATTAGTCCTATTAATATGGAGAGGCCTCAGGATTGCAGCAGACTCCTCCCGGCAGCCAACTTACCTTAAATTATCTGCCAAGGCCTATTTAAGTGACGTCAGCACTAGAGTTGGAAAACATCAGTACTTTGGGGGTGCTGGGGAAGAGGGGAATGGAACTCACATGTCCTGAGCTGTTGCTCACTACGGAGTATTCCGTATTTCCCCATGTCGTCCTCACAGTAGCCCTAGGAGGCTCAGTACTACCGTTCCCATTCCACGGATGAGAGACAGAGGTTCAGACTGCTTAAGGGACTTGCCCAGGGTCCCACAAGAAAGTGATGTGGTTGGCACTGGGAGCCCTGGGCACCGGTTCCAGTACATGTGTTCTTAACCTCTAATCTGTTCTGATCCCAATGCCCCCCTTTCTAGTGTTCTTTCTGCTATACCATTGATTCTTTTTTCCTTTTCATGAGAAGAATGATGAGTTTTTATAGGTGATTGTAATACATGTGAAGACTTGGTTTTTCATGGACTTTATGTGGAAAAGAACCTGCAGTCAGTCGAGAAGGGGTGATCTTTTGTATTCCTCTGTGGTAGCTTAATTAACAAGAAAACACAATGCACCAAGACCGTTTACTACATTAAACATTTTAAAAGTACCTGACACTGAGCCAGTACTCCAAAAACCGACAAACGGGAGACTCAGAAACGAAAAGGCAGAAAAGAGAAAGTGAGGCATAGAAAAGGCATTCAGGGTTAGAGGGAAAAGATAAGGTTTGTGTCCTGGGCATCCTAAGTGTCCTTCCACTGCCAGAGCATCGCCAACTGACAGTGTCCCTTCAACTGAAAGGGCAGCGCTTCCCAGAGCAGGGAGCTGGCCGCCGCACTCGCTGGGGGAGCCCTGTCCGCAGGACACGGATTCCGCTGGCGGTTTTCCAGGGGTGGGACCAGTGGCCCTGGGCCATCTGTGCTCTCTGCCGGACCCCACAAGGTTCGACCGTGACAGCTGAGGGGGGCTAGGGTTGCAGCCTTCAGCACGCTGGAAAAAAACAGCTGCTGCGGTTCCTTTGCTGGCTGGCCTGCTCCCCATTGGCGAGCGGGACATTACGGTCTTTGTTATTCACGCAGCAGTTGGAATCTCTGCCCATTTAAGGAAGGAAGCCGCAGGGTAATCCAGCCCTGGCTGTGCCATTGACGAGTGACTCACTCCTTTCTGCCACGTGAACTGTGGATGAACCCGGGCCCCGGTGGCTCAGGCCCGTCCTCGGACATGGTCTAGGGCCTGGGCCCGGTTAAACTTCATAGATTCCTGAGGAATATGTGCGGACTATATGTTAAGTCAGATCAAGCCCTGTGCACCATAAGCCATGCTTTTTGTTTGTTTGGTTAACATGAGAGAGTAGGAATGAAAAGCGGTCAAGTTGGGGAAAAGAGCGAGTTGCTCAGCCACATCGGTTAACCCTGTGGGGACTCCAAGCCTGCGCTTGCCTGGGGGCCTGGAGGGCGGGGGTCTCATCCCAGCAGCCGGCACAGAGTAGAGCACTGTCCTTGGAGCAAGGACACACTGGATTCTATCCCGCTGTGCTACATACTGGCCATATAACCCTGGGCAGCCAACTAATGTGTCCCACTCTCAGTTTCTTCATCTGTAGAATGGGCCATTCCTGCTTCACAGAGATGGCATGAGAATAGGGTCTAGCACAGTGCCAGGGTGCATTCAGACACTGTTAGGGTAGATACATACACACATACATACACACATGTGCGTGTACATGTACATATATGCACGCGTATACATGTGTGTATGTACATATATACATAAAGGTACACATATACCTGCATATGTGTATATACTGCATATACCAGCCTATAAAGTTATATGCGAATACATTTGTGATATTTCCATTGGCAGATATATATTCTGATTTGGACCACCGAGTAGCCAGGAGACTAGGCAAAGTTGGCAGAGGGGACACTGTGCAAGACAGGTGTCATTGGCAGAGACAGGAGTGTGACCCCAGGTGCCCGCACCGGCCTGGGCGATGACATGAGCCCCCTAGTAGCAGCTGTGAGGATGGGAAGCTGATGTCTGTCAGGTGGCCCCTTATCAGAGAAGCGCTGTCCTTTCTGGTTGTTTTTGCCATTTCTAAAAACAGAAACTAGAAGCTATAACTGTTGCCAAGAGTCTTTAAGGGGAGACTCCATCAGGAACCAGTAGCTAAAGGGCACAAGCAACAACTTCAGTAAGTTGCCCATGACCTCTGGCCAGAGGGCTGTGTGGAGCCTGAGGCAGGGGGCATCTTAGGTGGCCCAGGGGGCCAGTCATGAGCTGAGGACAGTCGCCTGCTTTCCTGGCCCTTCCTCCCCTGACTGGGGAGTTAGGTTCCCAGAGCCTCAGGAGGGAAGAAGTTTGAACCCAAGCAGTCAGAAGAAGGAGTGAGGATTTTCCAAATAAACGGCCCTGTCCCAACTATGCCACTAGCAACCTTGTCCCACAACGCGGGACATGACATAGTTCTCTGTGCAGCTGTCCTTAGTGATTTCTCACTGTTTTCCACTTTTCTTTTGTTCTCATCTTGGCCTCCCATCTAGAGAGGAGGTTCCAGAAGCAAGATGCCTGGTAAAAAGGAAATAAAGGCGCCAACAAGACATGGAGTTCCCTTGGCACCTCTGCTCCAACTTCAGGGGGGACTATAGTCCCTTTACCCTGGCGAACCTCAGTGTCCTTCTTTGAAACTGAGGACAAGTGCACCTGCCCTGTGGGGATCCAATGAGACCGTGTGTGTGTGTGTGTGTGTGTGTGTATGATCAATAAAACGTTGTGTACATGCACCTCCTCCCGGGATTTGCACACCGCAAGGACTCTGACAAGTCAGCTTGCATTTTGCCACTACCACCAGAGCAACATTAAAACACACGAAACCTTCCTGCTATGGACTGAACTGTGTCCTCCCAAATTTGTATGCTGAAGCCCCTAAGTCCAAGTGTGCTGGTATTTGGTATCAGGGGACGGGCGGGTAATTAGGTTTATTTATTTATTTTTTGATGGAGGTGCTGGGGGTTGAACCCAGGACCTCATGCATGCTAGGCATGCTCTCTGCCCCTAAGCTGTGCCTTCTCCGCCGCCTCCCATCCCGTTGTCTTGGATTTCAATGAGCAGGATGCCATGAAAGTAGGGCCCCATGATGGGACTAGTGTCCTTATAAGAAGAGACACCAGAGAGCTTGCTGCCTCCCGACCATGTGAGGACACAGCAAGACGGCAGCCGTCCGCAAGCCAGGAAGAGAGCTCTCACCAGAACCCGACCATGTTGCCATTTTGATCTTGGACTTCCAGCTTCCAGAACTGTGAGAAAATCAGCTTCCATTATCTAAGCACCCCAAGTCTGTGGTATTTTGTTCTGGTAGCCCAGCAGACGGAGACACTGCATATCTCAGGCCTGTTACAGGCCCGCTAAGGGTGCTGAGACACCAAGCTGGGGTCCGTCTCTGCCCTCCTGGAGGACAGATTCCCAGCCTTCGGCTCATGACACAGTGGGCCAAGGGGTTTAGTTATCTTGGGATGAATGCTGAAATTCTCAAAAAGTTTTCAAAATCAATTTCTGTTTTTGGATTTTAAATGTGAACGATTCCAAAAAGACATGGAATTTAAGTGTGTGATGGGCGTTGATAGAAATAATGTACAATAAAACATGTTCTACATAATGTAAAAGTGTATGCCATCCAGTGCTTTTTGGAGCTTGTGGGCAGGTACAGGTGGGAGAGAAGTTTGAGGAACAGCACAGAATGTCACAGCACCACCGAGCAGGAAATATGGCCCCTGGGCGCACCGAGACTTCGGCACACTTGCACTCATCCTCCTTCACATCCAATTAATAGAGATTTCACTCAATCCTTCTGGTCAATAGTTCTTAACCAAATAATCAAAATAAAATAAATCTCTCATCACAAGAAAAAAGGTATAAATTTATATATGGTGAGAGATGTTAAATAGATCTATGGTGCTGATCGTTTTGGAACGTATACAAATATCAAATCATTATGCTTCCACCTGAAGCTGATATAATGTTATACATCAATTATACCTCAATAAATAAAGAAATAACAGCCATGGGCTTCCCCCACCGCTCCCTTTTTCTTTGCTTTCTACTCACAAAGCCTGGGTCATTGGAGGAGGGTTAGAAGTCAGCCGCCTTCTCTTTCTAGTCCTTTTGTCAGTGTTGTGGCATCAGAAACCCTCCTCTGCCCCTCCCCACCCAGGGGCGGCTCTGACCTTGCCCTTGCAGGAGAAGCCCTTGGCAGGGTTGAGTGGGGAGGCTCCAGTGTGGCTGGAACGAACTAAGGTGCCCTTCCCAGGAGACGGTGAGGCTATTGATTCCACCTGCCGATTGTCTGCAGTGAGAGGGACCGCCCCCACCCCGGGGGGAGATGCACAAAGTGCAGACTGTGAGAGGGGCCTGTCGGGCCACACTGATCTGTTAGGGGACTACAGTGTGTGCCCTTGTGAGTGGAGGCCGAATGTGACTTGGGTGTGGAGGAGCTGGGAGACCAAGTCTTGCCAGTCGCGGGGCTGGGAGGAAGAATGCACTGTAGTAAGTGAGGGGACGTGCAGCAGTTGCTGCATTGAGATTCTTTGTCAAATTAAAGACAGGCCAGAGGGTGACCGAAGCAGAATCACTACGGAAACAAAATGCAGTGCTCTTTGCACCTGCACCACTGCACTTGGGCAGTGTAAGAAGATCCCGTCATAAAGGGAAAAGGAAAGAGAGGAAGCCCTTCTTTCTTAATTTGTGCATCTCCTGTTGGCAGAAGAGTTCCCACATTACCAAGGGTGTTTCCCAGGAAAACAGACATTCTGGCTCCATCTCAGATCCAGAACTTCTCCCTCTGAGCTCCCCAGACAGGCCTTGTAGTCAACCCGTTTGCCTTGGTTTTTCGTTTTATTTGGGGGCGGGGGGGGGAGGGTAATTAGGTTTATTTATTTATTTTTTGTTGGAAGTGCTGGGGGTTGAACCCAGGACCTCATGTATGCTAGGCATGCTCTCTATCACTGAGCTGTGTCCTCCCCACCCCCTCCCATCCCGTTGTCTTGGATTTCAATGAGCAGGAATGTGCCTGGGAGGGGGCAGTGGGACTGGGGAGCTGCAGAATTCAAAAACACTCACAGTCGCAGCTCTGAGGTCTAGTTACTCCCTCCCACGGAGTAACAGAGTAACGGGTGGCTGCTGCTTGCACAGCAGGCTGCCCCTCCAGACCCACTGCTCCTGCAGTCCCTCCTTGGCCACATCACCACCTCCCCAAGGCCCCCTTTCTAGGCTGGCTCTCATCCCTGGGGTTGGGACTGGCTCTCTGGGCCTGGAGGTACTAGTACATTTGTTTTATTATCTCCTCTAAATGTCAGACTCCTTGAGAGCAGGGACTCTATCTTAAGCATTTTGGGTTCCCCTGAAGTTCTGAGCTCAGTGCCTTGCGAATGGCTGACATCCAAAACATGTGCTCAGTTGAAAAGGAATGGGAAAATGGTACACAAATAGCCTCCAAGCTGCTCTCCCGCCCCTCTCCCACAAAGACACAGGGTGACGGAGCCCAAGAAAGAGCTTACCAAAGAGTGTGGAGTCTCTAACTAGTCCCCCAGGGAAACAGGACGCCAGGTTTCCCCTGGGTTACAGCACATGAACAGGCCCAGTTATGTGGGAAGGACTGAGGTGACAGCCAGTGCTGGGGAAATAGGGTGCCCCAAGGACCAGGAGAGGGATGGAGCAGAGGAGGAGGAGGGGCCACTCCAGGGTGGAGACGTGTCTCCCCAGGGGGAAGGAGACAGGCAGGGGTGGGGTTGGGCTGGGGAGAAGCAGCACCTTCTTTTCAGAAAAAGTAGCTCCATTTGTGCCCAGGTTGGGAGGAAGATTCACCAGGCTCCTGGGGCCAGAGCTTCCTGCACTTTTAACCAAGGAAGGAGAGAAGCCAGGTGAGGTATTGACACCAGGGAAGCATCACTCATCTTGGAAATCCACTGGCACGAGGTGGCTTCCTGCCCCAGAGGTGGAGAGGAGCTCAGCTGGCTGTGCTGCTTAAGCAGCGGTACCCTGTCTGCAGGGCTGGGTGGTAGAGTCCCCAGGTTTGTGCAGAGTGGAGGAAGACACGGGTCTCTGCTAACTCCTGCGGCCCATGGAAACTTCAGGACAGCAGCACCTGTCCCACTGTCAGGGGTCTGCTCCCCTCCGCTCCCTGTCCCGGTGAAGGGGACCTGGGCAGCCTGAGTGACACAGAGAGGGCAGTCTCTCTGCCCTTGGGCCACCCTGGGCAGGAGGGTTCTGTGTCCAACTAAAGACAGAAGTGCCTCCCGGATGACGCCCTCTGCCAGGTGGGGGAAGGCAGCCCGGCCCTTAAATGATCTCTCTGTCTTCTAACCCCACCAGAAAGGGGAAGGGGGCATTTAAAGAGGAGAGGGAAAAGTAGCAAAAAGCCATTTTTGAGTTTCCTAGTTGAAAATCAGTCCCTGGGACAAAAAGGGTTATTTTGCATTAAGCTTGCCCACCCCTCCCCCACCCCTACACAGCCAGCTCATTGCCAAGCAAAGCGTGTTCCCCAGATTCATCAAGACCATCAAGACTGAGGTTTAGACAAGAGCTCCCGAAACAACCAGGTAGAGCTGAGGGCCTCAAGTCTCATCAAAACCTTGGTGATGCAGGGGGCGCAATTCTTTCTCGCTGATTCCCTTACAAACCTAGACCTCGCTGGGGAGCCTTACCTCGAAGGGGAGGAGCCCTCGGGTGGGAGGTCTCGGTGCAGCGGTTAGGCTCCAGATAAACAGTGCCTCGCACACCCGCCCACCAGGTAATTTGGAAAAACTCAGATAATGTGGGAATCATTGGAATACTGAAGCTGGGGTGTTTACGTAAGCAGAGGGAAAGGGAGATTAACATTCCTGAGTCCCCAGTTCCCACGAAATGTCACACTCTCCCCCAAAGAGCCTCTTGCTGAATAGGGAGGAGGCGGCCAGAGGTTCTTTCGCCTGCCGTCCAGTTAGACTGCGACTCAGACAAGGGAGCAGAATGGTGTGGAGCAGCGCTGTGAAAGGGAGCGTTGTTCCCGCTCCTAAGCCGCGAAGGAGGAAGGTGAGGGGACAAGCCGACAAGGCTGGGCTGCTGCTGGGGACAGACCCTCCCCTGCATCCCAAGCAGCTCCCGCCCCACCCTCCCCAACATGGCTCTGACCGTGGCGGGAGACTGGACGCTGCCTCAGCCTGGCCTCCCAAATTAACTGCCCAGATAGAGACGGCATCTCATTTCTGGGTCGCAGCTCCACTGCTGGCTCCTTCTTTCCGCCCTGCCCCCAGCACAGCTGGGGCCCCGGCGAGGCACGCACTGGTGCTGTTACGGCAACTCGGGGCAAGGAGAAAAATGGCAAGCATCTGTGGACTCGGGGATCACAGAGCTTTTTCTAGAGAGAAAAGACATAACATTGGTAAAGATTAAGTGGAAATCCGGGCCCTGAGTGTAAACGCAAAATCAGTATCCTGGACGGAAAGTCCTCTGAGTTTCCCAGGAGAGCTGGGTCTCCAGCGCCCTGCCCCCGGAGCCACCAAAGCTCTCCAGCCCTTCCGATATTTAGCACCTAAGCACCAGCTCTCAGGTTGTCTCTCACTTTTGGAAGCCACGCAAAATCCTTTTCCAGTGTCTATTCTAACTTGGAAACTGTGGTCCCTGTTGCCAAGGACAGTGAGAATGAACTTGTACCCAAGGTGGCCACGGAAACTCCCCCAAGGAGGAGGGAAATGGGGTGGGCTTGAGCTGAGGACTTGCAAATGAAGGGCTCTCTCAGCAGGAAGAGGAGAAGTCTGAGACAGGAGACAACATGTGTTCCTGAGGCCACACGGAGGCAGAGCAGGGCGGGAGTGAAGAACTAGGCGGCTAGTTATATGAGCAGCTGATGGAGGGGCTGAAACACCTAACCTAAATGTGTGGACTGGATGTTTTCGGCCGGCATTGGACAATGCTGTTCTGGAAAACCCAGTATTCCGTCGGATGTTAACAGATGTTCCCTGGAGGCGGAAGGTGTGCCAAATGTCCCCTCTTCACCCTCTTCTCTCTCTGTTTTCCACCTGTGCCCTATAAGGCTGACCTCTATGGTTTGGACTCCTGTGCCCTTTGGCTTAGGGTTGGGTTCAGATGATGGGGAAACTGACAGCTGATTGGAGCGGGAGGAGAAAGAGGCAGGGGCATTTATTCCCCTGGCTCCTCCCTTCACACTGAGTTTAGCAGTGGCCAGTACCTCTATGGGAGGTTTCAGCTCCAGTCAGGCAGTGCCTTTCCAAACCCAACCCTGTCCTGGGCTCTGCCCTCGTCCTTTTCCCAAATTCCCTCTGTTGCTAGTCCCTGAGTGCTCCATCATCCCCTCGTTGGTTTCCTTAATCTGTTCACACTTTTGCTAATAGTCCCTGCAATTACTCCTTTGAATGAGCCATCTGTTTCCTGCCAGGATCCCAGTCAAGTAAATTTGGGGGAAATGCTTGAAAATTTGCAATGCTTATTAGCATCTTAAGGCTCCAAAAAGTCCTGCTGTAAAGAAACTCTTTAATTTTGTTTTGTCTACAAAATCTTTTTTTCATGGAATGCTTATTAATCTTTAGAGAATTTAAGAAAAGCTACTATGATGGTCATTTGAGGAGGGGAGTGACTTACACAAAGCAATGCTTAAGAAACTTTGACCAGTGGGAAGAGAGCATCGGGAAGAAGAGAAGCAGGGAGGTCTGGAAGGAGTGTAGTAATAAGGCTGATCATCTCAGCTCGAGGGTGTGACTTGGGTCGTGAGAGTGGGAAGGAGGGAACCTGAAAGCTGACATGCTCCTCCGCCAGGGAGAAAGGTGCCTCTGCTAATGGTGGTTCCATGATCCAGCCCTGTGTGCTCTGAGAATTCTGATTAAGGACACTCAGAGTATACTGTCTACTCTCCCCAAAGTTGACAGCACCCAGAAGTAGAATAAAATCTGACCATTAAATACACACAACTTTCTCCTTGTGGTTGTACACGTCAAAAATAGGAGCATTTGCAATGAGAAATCTGCAGATTTAAATCACTGTGGTGATGGAATTAAAGAGGAATTAGGATGCTGATTTGAAGGCTTTGAAGGGCAATTAACAGCCAGACCATGGCCCCATGTTAATGTGGGACTGCTCTTTTCTCAAGAATCTCCTTGGTCAAGGGCCTGAATTTCTGAGCATTTGTGTCAGAATATTCACCACAACCCCAACAAAATGATTCAAGGGAGAAAGAACACCGCTCCATTCTCCTGCTAACTACAAACTCTGTGGGCCAAGGTCACCCCCAGAATCTCCTCTTTTCCTTACTTAGGTGTTGCATCCTGATCCAAGAGTCCTTATACACTTCTGTCTCCCTGCATTCACGTTTCTGCTGCAGACTTTTACCCTAATTGAATCTTTCACAGAAACCCAGAGATGGAGCTGAGAACCCCTAGCCTCCAAATAGTCCGGTTATTAAGGCCGTGTAATCAATTCTCAATTATTTGCAGTGAGGAGAGGAAGCATTAGAGTTGGTGGAAGAGGAATGAAGGAAGTCTGCTCAGCGGGGCTGGAATCCCAGCAGAGAGATCCTGGAGCTGGCCGCACACCCCCTGCCCCGATCCCGTCCAGCAGCAAGAGTCCTTGGTCAGGAAGAAAACCGGAAGGAGCCCTTCCTAAGTGGTTTGGACCCCGTCGATGACAGCCTTCCTGGAGAAGAGCACTTAGGTTTTCAGGACACACGATGACTGTCTCCAATATCCAGGGGCAGCGTTGGGTAGAGGGTGGGGAAGCTAATTCCCTGCAGCTCTGAAGAGTGGACCTAGAATGAATGGTCAGTGATAGACTTCGGCTCAATTTTTATTGAACTGAAGAAAACTTCTGGTATCTGTGGCAAGTCTCAGAGATGTCATAATAATAGTGCAGATCTGTCTATCACTGGGAGTTGATTACAAATCAATTCTACCTGTACTTCAACAGTCACTCTTCTTAACTCTCTCAAGCAAAAAGGAAATAGAACTTGCCAGTGATCTCAAATGCATAATATGGCAAACGCTAGAGCAGAAAACAAGACACACAAGTCCACTTCAAGAAAAGTCTTTTATGCCCAGTGTGTTTGGTATGTCCCCTTGACATGGATCTACAGAGTGGTCCATTCCATTCTTTTCTGGGAAAGGATGAGTCAATTTCCAAATAGTGAATCTTCATTTTCAAAGAGGCTGGATGTAACCAAAAGTCTGATCCTCACAGGGCCCTTCTCATTGTGAGCTGGAAAGTGCCCGGAAGACATGAGGCCTCAAGAGTCAGTTCCGGGACATTACGTCTTTCGTTGTTTAGAGTCATCAGTTGCCCTGCTAATAACTTAGTCAAATGTATCTGTACACACACACGCATATCCTTTTTAAAAGAAGGAAGGATCCGTAAACAGAATTCTAGAGCTCTTCCTGGATACTTACAGACCACAAAGATTGGCCAGGTATAGAAGGCAAGGGAAAAAGGGAGATTTAAGTCTCCCTTCCCCCCAAAAGCAATTTTTCTTGAAAATCTCCAGATCCTGAGGGCTGAGAAGACACATCAGATGGTTGCTTAAACTTGGGCCCATTTCACAGTATGCTGGGGTGTGGGGCAGACAACCTGCCATCAATTCTTCCTGTCTTAAGATCTCATGAGACTTCCCTGTCCCACCCCCACCCCCATCTGTAAAGTCACCAACAGAAAAGATAGCCCCTTGAGTTATGAAGAAATGGTCCCGAGGAAAACCAAAGGCATCCACAGGGTAACTGCTGGGACAGATGACCAGGCAGCCCTTATGTCTTTCAATTCAGAAATGGAACACTTGGCAAAATTCATTCATCTTCAGGGTAAAGTCCAATTTATAGCCGTGGATATTGAGGCTTATAGATTAGAAAGATTTGCTAAAAGCGGAAGTGTGAATGAGCGTCCAAGCCAAGAAGAAGGGACAGGGGCCCTAAGAGGCTGGATCCAAACAGCCACTCGAGACCTTGGAAACAAGACAAGTGGACCAGCCGATGGGTTAATATTTTGTTGTCTCACCAGGTCAGGAAGCATCGTGTGGGGGAGCCTAAGTCAGCTAAGGTCACCAGGAAGTCTTCTAGAAAGCAAGAGCCTAACCTGAGTCACCCTGTTCCCTTTCTGGGACTGAGCTGTAGTTCAGGACGGCTGGCTGCTTGGAAGCCCAGGCGCTGTCAGTCGCGGTGGAAGGAGCAGCTGTGGTCTCCTGAGTCCTTACAGTCCCAGAGCAGTCAGGGCTGAGAGGGCAGGGGGAGCACGCGTGCCCGTGTGTGCTGGACCCGGCTGGACGCCCTGCTTGTGGAGGACAGATTTGGAGACTACTGCTCCTGTCTAGTGTTCTGTGGAAAATGTCTTGCTGTTTCCTTTATGCAGCCCAGAGTACCCCATATAGCTCACTGATAAGAAAGGGGGCTGAGCATCTCCTGTGTGCCTCTGGCTAGCACCTACCTTGCAAGGAACAAAAACCAACAGTGACCTGATGTCCAGCGTGCCCAGAACAACTCTGGAGGAAGCTTCAGGATGCGGCAGAAGAGGAATCCTGGCAGTTTTCACTTGGTGGGGAGGAGGAGGGAAGCCTAGGGGCCTTGTCCTACCACATCAGAAACCAATGCTTTCAGGGACAGAGGGAGGGGCTGGGGAAGCCTGGCTTTGTCCCCTGCTTCTCTCTTCTCTGTGCTGTCACCTCACCAATGGGGCTGCTCTGTGGCCTGTGACACAGAGGGATTCCACATGGGTTAGTCAAGGACTGATAGGAGCTGTTCTGTTTTCAAGAGCGAAGCAAAATGTGATAGAAAACACAGACAGTACGTCTCACAAACAGGACCAGAGCAAGGGCAAGGGGAGAGAGAATGGTGATTAGCTGTCTCTTGCCAATTACCATAAGCTCTGTTTATGTTTTCAACAAGTGATTTTCCACTCCTGGTGGAGTGGCGTGTGAGGGTCACTGAGACAATCCCTCAGGCTCCAGGAAAAATACAGACCCAACAGAAGCAGCCTTGCCATGCTGGCAGGCTGGTGCCAAGAGAGCCCTGATTCTGCCCTGGTGTGGGTTTTTCCTTCCTTCGGTATTTCAGAACGTGTTTGTTACTCCCTTCAGAGCTAAAACCAGGGAGCTGGACGATGCCTGAGCAGCCCACATCTGTTGGAAATGGGCAATTAGGGTGCTTCTCTCCCCACTGTGGGGTTGTCCTCACCCCAAATTTCTGCCTTTCAAGACACTTGCCTGGTTGACAGCAAAAATGGGAATATTTTCTCCTCCTCTGGGAAGCCTTCCTTGATTCCCCCAGACAAGCTTTTCCCAGCACCGTGTACGTTTTCTTAATAGCACTTAATACAATGATAATCAATCAGTTAACTGAGTCGTGCGCTTATCCATCTAGTGCTTGCCTCTCAACTGTATTATAAGTTCTTTGGAGGGGACTCACTTTACCCCTTCATCTCCAGCTACTAGACCAGAGCCTGGTACACAGGAGGTTCTCAGTATCTAGTTGTTGGATGAATAACTGAAGGAATGAATGGCATTATCACCCAAGAAGACACTGGCACCAGGAAAGAAAGGATTCAGGCCATGGTCCCAGCAGTTAGTTCATCCACATGAGTTACTGTGTGAGGTTGCTTAGTGACGACGCTGAATGGCACAGAAAGAGCAAAGGCGGAGGCATCCGGCACCCTGGGATTCAAACCCCAGTCCTACCACTTACCAACTACGTGATGTGGAAAAAGGTCTAGGATCTCTTTTCTTCAGTTTTCTTACCCGTAAAGTGGGGACAGTTATGTCACCCACCTCGAGGACATGCTGATTACGAAGTGCTTAACACAGTGTCTGACACATAATAGGTGCTAAATAAACACCAGTGTCCTTTCCCCAGATTTCTCCCCCTTGCCAGACGAGAATATTAATTGGGCACTGGCAGTGATTGCAGAGGGGCAGTGGGAGAGTTTTAGCCAGAGAGAGAGGCCCTTCTGGGAGGGACATCTTAGCACATACAAGTCAGGCATGAACGAAGTCTGGCCGTGGAGGGGACTGCAGCAGGCACGCTCCTAGCTGCCCAGCCCCACTAGAGGGGGAACAAGGTCCTAGAGAGAAATGGGACACTAGTGATTTTTTTTAAATCTGCATGAGAGGGATCGAGAACAGAGGATGCTCATTCAACAGTTTGCAACTTCCAGAAAGTGCACTCAGAAAGAGCATTGACACAACATCATAAACTGACTATATTTCAATTGAAAAAAAAAAACAAAGACAGTACTAGTCCCATGTCCAAATGCAGAGCTTAGCATGGCCCCTGCCCATGGGATCCCCATCATTCTCTGCCTCCTGAAACCTCCTGCTGACCTGGGCAGTCCCATCTCCCGGTATCCTGGTATCCAGTATCAGGAGGCAGGGGGAAGTGGTGGGACAGGTGGTGAGGGCAGGTCTGAGAGCTGGGAGAGATGTGGGGCTGGACGCATGGCCACAGCCCACCCTTTGAACATGCGTGTTTCCTGTCCTTAAATAGGGATAGTATGGAAGCCATCTAAGTGTCCCTCAACAGATGAATGGATAAAGAAGACGTGGTGTGTATATATATACACACATATATATATATATACACAATGGAATACTACTGAGTCATAAAAGAATGAAATTATGTCATTTGTAACAACATGGATGGACTTGGAGGGTATTGTGCTAAGTGAGGTGAAGGAAGTCAGACAAAGACAAGTATGATATCACTTATATGTGGAATCTAAAAAATACAACAAATCAGTAAATATAACAAAAAAGAACAGACTAGTGGTTACCTGTGGGGAGAGGGAAGGGGGGAAGGTCAATATAGGAGTAGGGGACTAAGATGTACAAGCTATCATGTATAAAATAAATAAGCTATGAGGAAATATTGTACAACACAGGGAATACAGCCAACATTTTATAATAACTACAAATGTAGTATAACCTTTAAAAAATTGTAAAGCACTGTGTTGTACACCTGTAACTGATATAATATTGTACATCAACTATACTTCAATAAAAAATTTTTTTAATTTTTATTTTTTGATTTACAATATTGTATTAGTTTCTGGTTACAGCATAGTGATTCAGTTTTATATATATATATATATATATTCTTTTTCATATTCTTTTTCATTACTTGTTACTACAAGCCATAGAATATAATCTCCTGTGATACAGACTAGGACTTTGTTGTTTATCTGTTTGGTACATAGTAGTTTAATAAGCCAATCCCAAGCTCTCAATTTATCTCTCTCTCCCCTCTCCCCTCTACCCCAGTAACCATAAATTTGCTCCAAAAACTTTTTTTTAAAAGGGGATGAGAGAGGCAGAAGCAGTGAGGACCTCCTTCTACTCATCTACACACTCAGGCCTTTGCTCCCTCAGCAAACGTTTTTCCAACCTTCTTGCCTGCAGAGAATAGAAAGGAGTGGCGGGTAAAGTGGACGTGGCCCACGGCCTCCAGAGAGTCCAGAGGAGGAGGGAGAGACACTTCCGAGTAACAGCCACAGCCATGAACAATCTCTGGTGAGTTCTGGGTTGGGGAGGCGGGGGGCTGGAGGTGGGAGGCTCAAGCCCAAACGCCCTGCTTTGTGCTTTCTCAGTGATTTAGTTTTCTGAGTACACAGTCGTCTTCCTCTCTGAGGAAGAAGAAAGAGCAGGAAACCAATTATCTGTGTCTGGACACTGGGCCCACCCGGGCCCGCCCATCCACCCTGAGACACAGAACCGCTGCGCCAGGCTTGCTTGACGTGCGCAATGGTCCAGGGTGCCGGCCCAGGAGCCTGGGAGGTGCCTGCCTGACCCGCTTTCCAGGTGGGGGCAGCAAAAGCAGCACTGCTTCCCTGCGTGCTTTACATCCTGTCTCATGGAATCCTTCCAGTGGTCCATGGACCAGGCGTTCCACAATCCATTTTATAGACTAGGACACTGAGGCCCAGACAGGTTAAGAAACTTGGCCAAGAGTTCACAATTACTCAGAGGTGGAGCTGGGATCTGAACTCTTATCTTCCCAACTCGAGAGCCCAGGGGCCTACTCTCCTCTTGCTCACTCGCTCCCGACGGATCTTCCTGGGGCCTGGCCAGCTTGCTGGAGGCTTCCCGGTCACCTTGCTCCCACTCCCATGCAGACCCATCCCCTGTCCCCGGGACCCTTGAGGCAGCCACGGGGACACTCAAGCACTGACTCCAACGCTGAGCACCTGGCCCACTGGCAGGAATTTCTAACCCCTCCTCACTTTTGGCAGCAACAAGTGTGAGGTTCCCCCTCCCCCGTCCCAGCCAGAAAAGCAGGGCGCTGCAGAGCAGCTGGCAAACACAGAACCAAACACCTGCGTGCCAGATACTACAGCTGCGTGTGTGAAATGTGACCTGTCGGCAGCGCCTGTCACATGCCACGTCCAGTTGTTGTACTGGGGCAGGTTGGAAGGGGATCCACTGAAGAGGCCTTTCCGGGACAGAATTTCAAAGCACAGGCACCCACCCCTTCCCTTCTCCCACCCCCAGCATTTCACTTGCTCCCCTTCCTTGCACTTGGCATTTCCGGCTGGGTTTGCCTTTCACCAGCTGGAGCAGAGCCGTGAGCAGTGCTGATGCGGAGAAGGCGTGCTCCCGCCAGTAACAGAGGCGCTCTGTGGGCTCCCAGGGCTTTTCATCTTCAAAGCAGTTGCTGACTGCTCATTCCAAGGGCTGCACATCTGGCTGAAACATTTGTGGATGCCAGGCCAATGGGGTGCCCGGCATCCCCCAGAGGCATCTGAAGTTTGGCTCGGCACTGCCCCTCTCCCCGGGGTGGTCACCTTCACCCCTACGGCTGCAGACACCCTCTTCTCCAGAGTCCATCTCTTCTTCCGCTTCAGAGACCTGCTCATTTCCAGCTAGAATCACTTTCAGGGCTTTGGCTGATGTTCACAATTAGCCTGCATACGAAAAAGGGAAAAGACAGGATATTTCACAGGTGCTAAAGAGGGCGGTGGGAGGAGGCAAAGAAAAGAAGATGGAATTGCTTCCAAATCTTAACTCACAGAGCGCCTTTCCCAAGGAGAAGCCTGCGTGCACGGGCGGCAGGTTTTCCTCCGCATTCGCCCTGATGGAACAGGAAAAAGGAAATAAAACACAAAATGGCAGTGCAAGCCTCAGATAGGTCCACCTGCCCTGAATGCTCTGTGATACTTCAAACTTCTTAAGGGGTTGGCCCTGCTGAGAAAGGTGACGTGGTGATGGCACACAATAGACACCTATTTTATCAAACCCAAACGCTTTACATGGGCCTTGTTTATTCACTGTCAGTCAATAAATGTTTATTCAGTCAATCGTCACCGCAGCCTTCTGGGTAGTTTCTGTACTATCCCCAATGCACACTGATGAAAAAAACACAGCTCAGGACATTGAATAACTTGCAAAAGGGCATCCATGTAGTAAGTGGCAGAACAAGATCTGGGCTCAGAACTGTCCGAGTCTCAAAGTGAATGAATAAAGCAGAACTCTGTCTTCACAGTCCCCAGTACCAGGCTTAGAGGAGGTGAGGAGCCAAGCGTGGACTCAACCCCACCCCTGATGTACTGGAAGGAGAAATCAGAGACTCAGTTTCCAAAGCTCTTTCCACTTAAGTCTCTATCTCCAATTTTCTTTTCAACTGAAGAAACAAAATAAAGTTTTGATTTCAGAAATCATTTTACGCAGATCAAAAATGAGTTGTGGCTTCAACACTTTGAAAGATTACACAGAGACTGTATCCGTGTGCCCCTTTCTGCATGCCACTCCGACGTCAGCCCCGCCGCCACTCAAGGTGGCACCTTCTTGGTTCCATACAGAATGTAATTTTCACTTGCCCCTGAAAAATCAATATGGAAAGGTTCTAATTCCCCAGATTTCGATTTTTCAATAAAAAAGTGAAAATGAAACTCTGCGGGATTGCAGCCAAAATCATGCCCCTGAGCCAACTGCAGTCTGGAGGGAGACTCACTAAGAGTTTCAAAGAAAAGCACCAAGTTTTGACACTGCTCTCCTCAGATGACATGGCAGCTGGGAAAGGAAGGAAGTGGGGCTGATGAGTCCGTGTGAGATTTAGCAGCACTTCTTCGCAGAAAGGTGGCTCACTCCAAAGAGATTTATTGCAGAACTCAGGCTGTCCTGGGGTGCCTCTGATGGGCGATGTGGTAACTAGGAAAGAGCTTAACTTTGGACTCGGGACACAAATGCATTAAAAGCCTATCTGTCTCCATCGCATAATAGCTACTTTCCACTTAGCAGTTTCGATCATCCTATTTCCTCAACCCAAAGGAGGAGGAAGAGTCGGCTGATTGGGTGCCTGGGGTTGCAGAGGAGAGGTGCACATGAAAGGGCCAGCACAGTGCCTGGCTCAGAGCAAACTTTCAGTGGGTTAGTTCCCCTCTGGCAGCCCCCGCCTCCTCTTTCCCTATAACTTTATCACTCGGGACTCAACAGCTGATGCCCTTCAGTATCTGTGTTGTCAGCAGAGGGCCACAGTGAACTATTGAGTTACCCAGCCTGGGATCTCCTAATCCACCCATGCCAATGACAGACCTAAGAAAGATGTCAACACTGATCTCTAGAGACCTCCTAAAACAAGACCACCAGGGTTCCTTGCCACCTCCTTCCACGGCTGTTTGAGATTAAGCCAAGAAGGAGGAGGGCAGCCCACCCTCAGCGTGCGACCTGGTCACGTAACATGAGCCGCCTCTGGTGCCTGCTGGCAGCTCCTCCTGAGCCAAGGGCAGGTCCGCCATCAGAAGCCTGAGTCCCAGGCTTGTGGGGCACTGCCACATGATCCTGGGCGGGTCATGTAGCTTCTGGGTGCTTCTACGCCCTCAGCTGTCCAATAGGTTAATAATAGTGAGGCATGCTTGGACCCAGTGCCACAGGGTTTAGCAAAAAGAAGTCACCCTAACAAGCTCAATGATGGAACAAAATAAGAGGAAATTAAAAAAAAAAAAAAAAAAAAAAAAGAAGTCCACCTAGCACTGAAGTCTATTATGTCAAGGCTTTGCTCCCCACTGTGTCCTGAAACAAAGGAAAGGAGATATTTAAGGCCACTGAGATAATACACACCTCCTGCTGGAGGTTCCTTGGTACCCTCACTAAAGATGGATCAGTCCTGTGAGAGGCTTTTGCACCAACCCCAGGAGCTTCCAGACCTGTGACCTGGAGGCTGGTGGGGCCAGGAGGGCAGAAGGAAGAATGGAAGTAGAGACTGGCGGTTTCTCACCCTGAGTTTTAATGACTAGTCCGCCTACCACCCCCCACCTTCAAGATTGTATCCAGCAGGAGAGGCATGATTCTCTGGGACCTACAGTTATCAGAAAGGGAGTGGATGGAGTAAGGGAGAGGCACAGACAATTGAGGCCAGATAAAATATAAAAGTATTCTGAATTTTTCTAGGAAATCAAAAATAAGTACACATGCCCTCCCTCAGATGTGGTAGATGGACTAAATAGAACTGATTTGGTTGATACTAAGAACTGGGTTTGGGGAGCCTTTAAGACAGTGTTTTCAGGGCTGGGCATGGGGGGAGAGATGATGATGATGACAGATTTCCTTAGTAATAACGCCATAGGTGACTTACAGTTCAGCTGGGACAAGAGCTGCCTGGGATGTGCCCAAGGAGTAGCTTATATACACAATCTCATCTAATAGCAAAGAGCTGGAAACAGCCTAAAGATGTAATCAGTAGGAGACTGGCTCCATGAGATGGAAGACCACTATCCCACTAAAGGCTATTAGAAGCGGGGTTAAAGATTTACGTACCTTGACATAGAAATGTGTGCGGCATTGGGTGAAGAAAGCAGCTTCTATAAGATGTCTCATGTGAACCTGTCACGTACAAGGAAATCCAGGCATCTCTGTTGTATACATGCGTCGGAGGTGAGCCAGGGGTGAGAGGCCAGGTCCTGTAGCTTCGTGGGCTACTGTTAGGGCCTGAGCGGAATGGAGACCCTTGGAAGAGCTTATGCAGAGCTACATGATCCAACATGGTGGAGGCTGCATTTTTATTCTTTACAGAAACAGAGCAGAGAAGATACCAAATAAATAAAAAGAGGCATGATTTTTTTTAAAAGAAAGAGAAATGAACACGTGTGCCACCCAAAAGGATTGTGAACGGTTTGTGGACTCATTTCTTTGCATAATAGTAATTAACCTTGTATGGATCTAACGTCTTTCCCCAAAAGCATCATGAACAGGAGTCAGTCACTGGTCTTGGAGAACAAAACTTGCCACCAGGCAACAAGGGGCACTTTGAGCAAAGCAGGGAGTCCCTTCGAGTCACAGAGGACTTGTCCCACTTTGCCAGAGTTGAGGCCGTTTCCCTCTCCTTCCTCTGTATCCACCTTAAAAATGAGAACGAGCCCAAGGTGCACCCTGAGCATGTGCACATGGTAACAAGCTCTGGCTTTCTTTTATGTGGGTCAAAACCCACCAGTCCCATCACGTTTCATTTTCAACACTAAATTAATTTAAATACAGTAATAATGCAAGTATTGATAAGATGAATAATACCTCATATTGTCTACCATGTGCTTTACAAATATTTGCAAATATTGCTAACTTAATTATTATAAGTATTATAAGTATAAATAATTATTATGAGTAATATGCAAGTATTACTCCCATTTTACTGTACAGGAAACTAAGATCCAAGAAGGGTCACAAAACCTTGCATACAGTTGCATAGGTGTCTAATGGCAGAGTCGGAATTCAAATCCATTCCTGTCTAAATGTAAATCCTGTGTTCTTAGCCAGTTAGCTCCACTGCCCCCAATACAGAGTCGTCGGCTAATGACTGTTCTAGGACAGACAAGTATCAACCTTAGCTGCTGGAGAGCTGGAAGGCCAGCGGGAGCCAAGACCAATACAGAGAATGCTGGGGGGTGGAGTCATGCTAGTGTGTGGCCCTGACTGGATGCAGGTGTGGCCAGGAGCAGGAGGGAGGTTTGGGGAATAGTGGGGGCATGGGGCAAGGCTTCAAGGGTTACATCCAGATTCAGCCGAGTTCCTTGGAGCTGGGGCTTGGTAAAGTTGGCCCTAGGTAGATTTTTCTAGCCAGCCGCCACCTACCGAGCCCTTTCTGTGGGTCAGGCCCTCTGCTAGTGCTCAGGGTACTGATGCATCAGATCTTCCCTATCCTCTGAGGCGGTTCCCCCTTTTCACAGATGCATTAGGTGAGGGCGGAGGCCCTGGTCTTCACCTTATAGATGGAATGACTACGGCCCTCTCCAGGATGACACAAAAGCCCGCATCTTGGTCCTGATGCATACTGCATCATTTCCAGGCCTGGGGAGTTAGAGTTTCCCCCTTTTCCTCCAGGACTCACTACTATGGGTTGCTCTTAAGGAGATCATCCTTTTTACCTGCATTAGCTCAAAGGAAAGCTGGCACCTAAAATTCCCACTCATGGATTTCAGGGTAGGAAAGGCATTGTGTGTGTGTGACAGAGAGAGAGGGTGTGAGAGAAGTGACAGGGTGGGGGGACAACATTCTAGCAGGCACCGAAAGTCAGGGCAGAGCCTGCAGCCTGAGCCTTCACCCTCCAGCAGCGCCCACAGAACACAGAGGAAAGAGGCTGGAGGCCACTGTCCCCACCTGAAGCCCCGCCACTGTTTAGGAAACCACCTTGTAAAGTCACTCTCAGAACAAAGATTTTGTTTAAAGCCGCCCATGCCCTCAGGCTGGGCAGTTGGGTCCAGGTGGGGTCTCCCAGCAGAGCCGCCCAGGCCATGTGGGCAGCAGCTGTATCAGCACCTCCGTGCAGGGCCCCTCTGCCTCCCTGCTCCACTCGCCTCACTTGGGCCTCATACAGTTGGCTGCTCTTGGCACGCATCCACCCCAGCAGGCGGGTGTCACATCGGGAAGCGTCAGCGAGGGCAGATGGGCTTGGCTCTCTAGGGTCATCCCGAGGGGTCTCATCCCACAACTGCAGGCCACGGGAGGCCATCGGCGACAGTGAAACCCAGCAGGATGCTGAGGAATAATGTGCCGGCCATCGAGGCCACACAACCAGAAAGACTTAAGAGCCCCTTCCCGCCGTGCACTGTCCTGGCCTGACAGATGATGGCACGTTAACTTTCAGCATTGGAAACACATCCTCCAATCGTGCATGGAGCACCTACAGTCCCATCTTGTTGCTGTGGATTAAAAAGGAAAGCGAGAGATGGTATTTATTACATCTCGGTAAATGTGAAAGGCTTTCTCTATTCGCATTGGTATTCTGTGAGAGGGTATCTGGAAATGCTCAACTCATCTGAAAACTTAAAAAGTTTCCTGCCCATTGTAGAAGCACACAGACAAATACCATCACCCTTCATGCAAAATGAAATCCACAGATCTCTGCCGTGTATGTTGGGGGTACCCTAAAAGTTGTCCACCCAAATGTCACCTGTGGTTGTCTTCAGAGAGGATGAGATCTTGCATGATTTCCCCCTTATTTTCCTTGTTATCTTCTGTATTTTTTAGGGAGAGAAAGACAAACAGCACACGGCTCACTCTTTGAGAGCCTGATCCAAAGATTACATCCGTACAGGTTTCTGCATCCTGTAAAACACGGTCCCCTGTTTACCACGTTCAAAGCTTTTCCACCAGAGCATTCCTGCAGCCCAGAGGACAGTGAAGCTGAGTCCCTGACATAACTCACCAACAATGCAGATTTCTTTGAAGGCTTTTGTTTCTCCTTAAAATTCATGCAAATTTTGCATTATAGTCCACAACCTATTATTTAAGCATAAAAATGTTCTTGATTATTCATCATTAAGTAAAATTAATGCTCCAGGAAAATACTCCAGGTTTATCATGTGCCCAGTGTAGACAGGTAGGGTTTCAAGGACAAGAGCCTCTCAGAGCAGCAAGGAGGTGGCAGTGGGTCCGGATCAGGGCTCTGCAGACGTTCAGATTCTCTGCTGGTCTTCTCCCGGGAAGGGTTCCCCAGCAAGCGAGGCGGGACTCTTTAAATCTGAAGTGCTGGTCGGATGAGCTTAAAATGGGCTTCTTGAAATGCATCAGAATTCTTCAATGACAGTTGCTTGTGAAACAGCTCCCAGGCTCTGGAAAACTCTGCTGCCTCCATAATTCCACTCCAGTCTTTGTGAAAGCCTGTGGATGTCCTGGGCGTGCCTTTGGCCCCTTGGACTAAAGATTTACACTTCTTGGCTTTTATTTATTTACTTACTTATTTACTTACTTACTTACTTACTTATTTATTTATTTTTGCTTTTTCTGGACCTGCAAAACCTGCTTGGCCAGTTCTATGACCATTAGTCCTTAAGCCCTTGTGACCCAGATGAGCCACTTTGAGTAACAGCTGACACCACTGACAGATGGCCAAGACACAGCCCAGGCGCTGTCGACAGACCTTGGCTTTCCTCAGACATACAGTCAACACACAGCACTCTATCTTCAGGTGACACCCATCCTGCTCTGGGGTTATTCTCATAGCCAATAAAGATGAAAAGTTGATCGAATGTCCATAGAAGCATTCTGATATACTTTCTGGTTCTCATCCGGAGTCTGACAACACTGTTTAATTGTTTTGGTTGAAAAAGACCAGGTCTGGCCCATTTATGCTGGGAAACGAATCCGTCTAGTTATCGTGGACTTTGTCACAAACCTCCATCTCTCTGGCGCGCACCTTAGGTGGTTGTCAAGCATCTCAGGATGAGCACACCTCCCTTGTGAACGGTAAAGGATCTGCGGAGGCAATGGAAACATACATGGAGACATCTGATGGTCTTCTTTATGCTTTTCCTCTATCTGACCTGTGGCCAAGGTCATGCTGTGTAAAGGGATGTGACCTTATTCTGGGTGCCCCTTACAGAAGGGCTTTGGCAGCAATGGAGAAAGTAAAGAAACGAAGCAGAGATCCTGCAGTCACCTTGATTTTTTTCATTAAGATAATGATAACAGAAGGATGAAGTGATACAGTGTCAAAAGCACAGAACGGTTGCTCCTCACGCTTGAAAGCTTACTGATACCTGCAATCACCTGGTCTGAAAAGGAAAACAAAAAGAAACGGTAAAATCTTCTTTATGTTGGATTTTTAGGGCTGGAAAATGGGCTGTTTCCTAGAAAAAGCAGCTAATAAATTGCTAAGTGACTTTGGCTCAGGTTTTCTGGAAGAACTTTTCTTTGGATCAGTATCAGTTACCAACGCATTTGGCTACAGTGAACAGAAAACACTGCTAACGTGGCTTACAGAAATCAGCTTTATCTCTCTCCCACAACAGGGTGCAGAGGTTGCAGTCCACGGCAGGTGCAGCGCCTCAGTGATGCTCTCAGGGACCAGACCCTTTCCGTCCTTCTGCTCCTCACTCTATACTTTACATGGTCAGGCTTTCCTACTCATTTGCCAACTGTCACCTCTACCTTTGACATCTGCATACTGGGGGTGAGGTGGGGAACTAAGGGTAAAAGAGGCTTTCTCTTGGTAAAGCTCAGCCTTTTTCTTTAAAAAGGATGCACTCCCAGGGACTTCTTCCCACATCTCCTTAGCCTCACTGTGCTAAGCGGATCCTGGCAGGTGTGATGAAGAATAAGAGGAGTGTTGCTGGTCAGCTGTATTGCTACCCCGTATAAAATTAAAGCTTTCACAGACAGGAAGCCTAAACAAGTCCTAGATGCTGGGTGAATAGTTAGCAGGATCTGCCACAGTGGCTGGGAACTGGCAAGGAATTTTGATACATGTGTGTAAGTCAGGCTCCCTCCTACCAGACAGTTTCCACTGGGTTCACAGACAGTCCGTGGCTACAGTGACATGGCATCTGACCAAAGGCAAGAAACCCAAGGTCTATGATGCCCATGGTCTTAAATGAAGGAAAGAATGAGATTACAGGTGCATCTCCTACTTCCGGTCCAATGGTACGTAAGGAAGTCATTACCAGACATTGCCAACAAGGCAGTCCATCTATGTGGCTCGCGTTTGAGTACATAGCTTTCATTTATGGCTCAGTAAAGGAAAGGTTTCTTTTTCCCTGTCGTGTGCTCTTGTTCTCCCTCATGCTGAATATTACCCAAGGCTACTTAAATTTCCCTTTTCCAATGATTGAAACCATGGACTGGACCTCTCAGAACTGACTCCCAGTTCTCAATCTTTTGACAAGCCTGTACTCTCCTGATCTGCATAAGCAACTTTCTAGAATTGTGCCCTGGCCTCACTCGTCATCCTCTTACTTGAGGAGATTCCTGCCCAAGACCAGCAGACTACTGAACAATGTCAGAAAGGCTGGGCTTAAACTTAAATATTCACATTTTTCCAAGTCATTATTGGCATCTACAAACACTGTTTAACAGATTATTCAAAGCTGATGACTTGTTAATAGCTGGCGATATTATTTTAAATTTACGGATTACTGTACAGGATTACTTACAAATCCAGTAGTGGGATTTATAAGTGCTGGGTTGCTTGTTAAATAATAGCTTTACCCAATCAAATTGTATTTGGCTTATGCTTGGTCGTGACCTCCAGATCATCCCAAAACCCTCCTCTGCATAACCAGTCATCTTTCTCTCTTTAACCTGAGATTCCATGGGGTTTTATTCTAAGTCTGCAAACTCCACAGGCAAGAGAAAACATGTCTATTAAAAGAAGGGGAGATGAAAACTGAGTTCCTTCTACTAGAGTCAAATAAGCCAGGCAGAGGAGAACGCGCAGCAGGAAACACATGGTCATCTTGTGTTAAGATTCACCCTCAACTGTAGCTGCAGTGTTTCTTCTTTACAGAAGAAAGTGATTCACTCACTCTTGGGGAAGAATAATCTTTTCCAGAACAAATGAAAATATCTTCCCAAACATGTAACTATAAGAGAGCAGCATATATGGAAGGCTGGCTCCTCACTGCCCTGGAGAGAAGGGGAACCAGCAGGACATGGTGGAAGCAGGCTTTGCATCCAAGAAGTCTCCATCCAGAGCTCATGTCCTGAACTACTGTGCACTGGGGCCCCCACGCCAAAACCACAGGCCGACACTTCGACCAGAGGGGACCCTGTATATTTCATACACTGATGGGAAGGGGTCTCAGCCCTGTTCTTGGGAGAAGGGGGAAGAGTTGTTTGAACCGGGAAGCCCGGGGCACCCCAGCCGGGGCAGTGGAGAGTGGCTCCCACCCCACCGCACGTGGACTTGAAGGAGAAACAGGAGCTAAGTGCAAAAGGCCAATCAATGAAGTCGCTTCCTCATGGCAGGCAACAGAGCTAAAAAAAGAACTTTCCAGCTTTTCAGTCAAACCTTTGTGGTATGTCCACCCAAGAGACAGTCTCAAAATTAAGCTCTCCACTTCTTATTTAGGACCAGTTTTCATTCGACTGTGTCCTTATTTACCTCCACTCAGGTCAGAATGACCCTGCCCCTGGCCGAGCTGAGCTGGACAACCCAACACGCACACGCTCAGAGCTCAAGAAATCTTTTTTAAAAAAGACGTTCCATCACCAGCCTGTATTTCAGAAGTAGCAATCACATATCCAGCCAAAGCGAAATTAAGAAATTTGCATGTCATTTATTAATATCTTCCTTGTCTGTCAAGCAGCCTTCAAAAACATGTTTTCCTCCTTTCAAAAGAAGCAAACTGGAATGAGCACATTCACACAAAGGACCTCAGACCAGGTTATGTTTTTCCAGCGGGACAAGAGGGACACTGGCTAACACACGCCCCTCCCGATCCCAACCCCTGGAACACTCTTTCCTGCACACAGTCACTCGTATCTTGTCCTCAAAGTGGTCTCCTCCCCAGCATAGTCGATCTTGAAATCAAAAGGTTCATTTGAAACCCTCCAAGATGCCTGGGTATTCGGTTAATTTGTTAGGCGAGACAATGATATGGTTGTTCTGGAAGAAAATGTCCTATAAAGAAACACAGTGAAGAATTTAGGAATGAAATGTAATATTTCCAATTCATTTTAAAATACTTTAGTAAAATTCAAAAAAAAAATAGATCAGATAAATATGGCAAAACGTTAACCACTCTCATGTCCAGGAAATGGGTTGGTAAATGTCTGTTGCACATTTCTCTCCACTGTTTTGTGTGTTTGAACATTTTCACAACAAAGAAAGACAAACTCTAAGGTAGACCTGGCCCGAAAGCGCCTTGACCTCTGGCTTCACATAGCTCTCTTCTTCTGCCCATCCACAGTCTTCCCTGCCTCCCTCTCCATTTAAGCTCCGAGTCAGGGTTGCCAAGGACCTGGACGTCCACAGCCAGAAGGGAGGTTAATGGTAATTGTAACTCACATTCAGGGACCACTTGAAGTGCTCTATGTGAATAATATCCTTGGATCCTCACAGCAGCCCTACAGAGGCTGAAGAAGCTCCTCTCACCACATTTTACCGAGGTGGAACCGAAACCCAGAGGCATTAACGCGGCCAAGGCGACTCAGCTAGTAAGTGGCACAGCCAGAATTTCAGCCCAGGCAGTTAATTACTGGGGTGAAGTGCCTCACTCGGCTAGTTATCAGAAGTCATGATGTTTGTCTTAGAAAGGTGTTTAAGGTGCACAATTTACTGCCTTCCATGAAATTGATTAAATTCGGGCAGCTCTCTTTCTACATGAATAAAGGTAAATTTCAATTGTTCCATCTTCCTTTTTCCATTTCTTGCCAAGGCCAAGTCAGTGCCTGGTACTTAACGATACTTAAAAAATGTTTATTGATTGATTTGCTACATGGTGATCACCTGGAAGAGAGGGTCAGGGGCTGCTCCAGGCTGACAGCCATCCTTGAAGCCATATAGCACCTCGGTCCCCATTATTCAAGTGTGGGCAGGTCTGGCACTGGGCAGGTGGGAACCCTCCTCAGGGGCGTCCTGAATCCAGTTCCAACGCTGACCTTAGCTGCTTCCTGCCTGACGGAATCACCACGAGAAATGACAATGAAGAGAGAGGTGCACATTTCCATGTGCACCTGTGGAACCTGGAAGAAACCTCACAGACACACATGCATGTGTACACCCATCTCTGTCTATCTGTCTACCAGCACGTGTGTAATGCTGATCATTAGAAGCCAGGGAAAAGCCAACATCTTTTGTAGTGAACTGATTTGTCTACACATGAAGAAGTTTGAGTTCATCTCTGCTCCCTTATATTAGGAAAATAGACTTCAGTGGGCCGTTCCAGATCCAGTTCCAGAACAGGAAGGTCAAATTGCTATGTGTCATCATGTAAAAGGTTGTTCGTGGTGGGCACATTCTCCTAACTTTCCTAAAAGTGGATTTAGATTATATGGTCTCTGAAAAGTATTTTCTGGCTCTTGGTTGGTATGTTTGTAAGTTTCTTCTCCAAGTACTGGCTCACAGGGGACTGGTACCAGACACTGGGGGTGTGTAGGAAGCCAATCATCACTTCAGACAGGCAAGACTCCCCCCAAAAAGGCCAGACAGCAGTTGCTGAAGCCCACTTTGACTTTCTACAAAAGCTCCACAGGCAGGATCCTCTCAGGTCATTGTACTGTGAAGGCTGTTCCAGGAAAAGGCCAAAGCTAAGGCCAGACTTCTCAGGTAGCAGGGGCAGTCCGGTCAGGGGGACAGTGTATTTGCTCTCACTGTCATGCATCTTGGGAAGAAGTCAGTCCTGACATAGGAGTGAGCACCTAAAAGGTGACCCTTGGACTGAGGGAAGGTGGTCACTCACTCCCTGGATCTTGAAGAGTGAAGTCCTGACTCCGGGCAGGAGAGACAGGCTCAAGGGTTCTCCCAGTGAGTGGAGGTAAGATGGCCCCAGGAACATGGCCATTGGCCAGGGACCAGGAGAGAGATTTCCAAGGAGGGGAGTTTCTGGAGGGCTGTGGCTGCTGACAGGAACAAAGCACAACACAGACAGGTCAGAGGACCAGGTAAGCGTCCCTGGGGCTTGCCAGAGAGCTGCCCTTGTTGAAACACCAGTCTCTTCTGGCCATACAATTGGTCTACTTTCTGTGTGACCTCACCACCTGGAAAGTGCTGGGAATTTGAGTGAATCAGCCTGCATGCCTGGCCATTCTAAGTCCTGTGCCTGGCTTCTCACAGAAGTACCCCGCAGCTTCCAAGTAGTTTAAAACACTCATTTCTGTTTCTTTTTCACCAGTGCTTCACATCACCAGTAATCAGAGAAATGCAAATTAAAACAACACTGTAATCGCCTTTTTCTACTATCAGGTTTGCAAAAGTTGAAAAGAATCACAGCCAGTGTTTACATATGTTGAATTACTCTTTTGCCCCACCTAAACCCTAAACCCTCCCCAGGAGGGAGAAATAGAAGAACTCGCCCATAGTGACAGTCTTCTACGTAATAATCACGTTCTCGGCATCAATGAAGATAAACATCAACGGGGCTGTGAGCACTTCAGAATAGAAAACCATCTGGTTTACGTATTTATTAATTAACTCATTCATTTAGGAAATCTACGTTGAACATCAAAGAAGCACAAAGTGTGAGCAAGGAAAGTGAAAACACCCAGTGCTGAGTGTGGGGAGCCCTGAGCCAGGTTGTCAGATGAATTCATCAGCGAGGCTGGATTCACAGCTGAAGAGGGAAAGTCAGTCACCTATGGTCACACAGCTGATGAAATCTTTGCTAGAGGCTCTGTGAGGTAGATACAGAATGCTCCTTGCACTTTGGGGGCTTCCCGAAAGGGGAAGGGGGGGTGCAACTAGCACTCAGGTAACCCCGACACGGACCCTCAAGAGTCTGGAACCTGGGCTTATTCGGGCCACGCAGACTTGAGGGAGCTCAAGGTCAAGAAATGATTCTGGCACAGGTCACGCTGTGCTCAAAAGGCTTCTCGCAGAAGCACTTGAACTGAACCTGCTAGGAAGTCACGTTAACAGACAGATGAGGGCAGGGAAGTCAGAGGAGCAGAACGCTCTGGGGGGAGAGACTTGCTTGGGCAAGTCAGTAAAGAAGAGTGGGCCAACGTCTTCTCAGAAAAAAACTGCCAGTAAAGAAATAAATAAGCAAACAAACCCAAACCCAGATCCCCGCAGCCCTGCAGAAAGGCTGGTGGGCGGGCACTGGCTGCAGCTTACCAGAGAGACACACAAAGGGTCCTGAGAATGAGGCTCAGCCAACAGCCAGTGAGTGTGGCCACCAGCCTTGAGACCCTACGTCCTGGGTTTGGAAAAGAGTTCAGCACGCTGGTTTGGGGAATCATCATCTTTCCGGCAGCCGGGACGCCTTGAGGGAAGAGGCGGTAGGGAGTAAAGGGAAGATGCATTGAGTCCTACATGTTTGTTCCCAAGTGCAGCTGAGGCAGTGATGGAGACCGAGGGTGCAGGAGGGAGTGGGCACCTCCAGTTGGCATTTTCTCCTCCCTGCCATGCGCGGCACCCTGCCTTTCCCAGAGGTGGCGCTCAACAACTGTGTGGGATGAATAAAGCAAAAATGAACCCACGCCAGGAACCCAAATACTTGTTGCCTGTGAGCACAGGCCCACTAAAAATATCAAAAGGGAATAAAGTGATCTCTCTAAGAGAAGCACGAAGCCCCAGTCCCCTGAGTCCTGTTTGGTTGTGCAAGGGAAGAGGTGGTTTGCCAGAGGAGCCACAGGGCCCTGAAAGAATGTGTGTGAGTGCCAGAACCTTCTTCCTAATGCGATCAAGACCAATAACTACATATTGTGGATTCTGAATTAGTTCAGGATGCCGCATTTCTCTAAAACCTCCAAGTGTCTCCAGTGATCTGAAAAAAAAAGGGACGTCTTGAAATTCTCAAGCCTAAGTTCATGTTAATTCATATTCACCATGTGTGAGTGGAATGCTGATCACGCAGCATCCTGAGGGAGAGTATCAGACAAAACTGAACAAAGGTTAGGGGATAATAACAGCCCTGAGCGGGGAGCTAAGTGCTTTGACGTGCAGAGGTGATACTTCCTTTGTGCCAGGTGCCTCATTCCAGACACATTTCCTCATCTAGTCTTCACAATGCTCCTTTTGCTAACCCTATTTTATCATTGAGGAGACTCAAGTTATATAATTTGCCCAGTATTGCCCATGCATCTAATAAGTGGCAAAGAAAGGATTCAAACCCAGGGGGTCTGATTCTGGAAACTGTGCCTTTACCCCCCACTCTTGGACTTGGTAGGACTCTCAATTCAAAAGCACCTCCCATGCTCTTAGAATTGTGTGGCAATCCGAGCAGAGACACATGGGAAGGACACTGTGTAGGAGACTCATTTGTGAAAGGACAGAGTAGCCTGGAGACCCAGGGAAAATCTGCTCCCCATCACTTTGGATGACAGCCCATACCACATTCCAGTGTTGTGTTTCCAAGACCTCATAGCCTCGAGACAGGCAGCAGGAAGCAATTCCAGTCTTTGGTCCAGACCTCCTTGGGTCCTCTAAACCTTTCTATCTAATTACACTTCCATTGGCTTTCATTTCTGCAGCCCTTCTGACAGCAATACTCTCTTTCAAATAAGTAAAGAAAAGAGAGGGGACCTGATTGAGTGGACTGAGAATTTATATAATTTCTACATCTAACTCCTATGACTAAGGCGCTCGGGAAAGGGTACAGTCTGTCTAGGTATGACTGTGTTTTGCATAAACTCTTATGCATAAAGTGGCTCTATTTGCAACTAGATCAGATCTGAATTTCAGAATCACGCTAATGACTGACTGTAGTAAAGGTTTATATTTTTAAAAACGTGAGAGAGAGAGAGAAGTCCAGTCACCTTTTGCCTGCATGATAAAAGCCCTGGAATGGACTCCCCTGGCCTTGAAGTTTCTTCTCTTCTCTGTGGAAGCCACTGAAGGCACCTTGGCAGGCTTGCCCTCCCCCCCCCCCCCACCAGCCCCGGGCTCCGGGACCCACTCCACTGCACCAGGGGGTTCCAGGAGCGCCTGGCTCAAAAGGTGAACAGAACCAGCGTCGCCTCTTTCATTCAGCTGGCTCGGACCCCGGGCCACAGTCTAGTCTCCGCCTCCCTGACTCGGGCATCAGAGCGGTGCCCAGGCCACAGCCTTCCTTGTGGTGTTAGTCCAGGCAGGCTGGTCGCCCGCTCCTATTAGGCTGCCAAGCCCAGAACCTTCTCCGACTCCTCTTCCGAAAGCTCCTTCCAAGCCACGGCCCAGCCTTTCTCCTTCGGCCCAGCTGTTTCCAAATTCAGCGTACATGAGACTCATCGGAGGATCTTGCTGAACTGCAGGCTCTGATTCACTAGGGCTGGGATGGGTCTTGAGAGTCTGCATTTCTAACAAGCTCCCAGGGTAGGTTTTGGGGACAATTAAAGGTTAATCAGTGTCAAGAGTGCTGACCAAAGCAGATGAGACAGACACTGGCCACTACTATTTTCATCTTCCTAGAGCATGTGCTTTGCCTGCTTTTTTTTTTTCCTAGTAACAAATCTTTTCCCCTAAGCCACAGCAAGGCACATTTGGCTCAGCCTGGGACAATCAGATTCCTGCCTGGGAATGATAGAAGAACAATGGTGGGAATGGGAAGAGGGGGTTGTGGGGAGCAGGTCCAGCTTTCCCTGAGGTTACTAAACTGGGATGACGTAGACTTGGGGTTGCTGGTAGTCATCTCCCTGGGCACATGCAGGAAGCTGAATGAAAATGAGTTGAACCCACAGAGAGAACTGAAAAGGACAGAGATCTGATGATACCATTTAAATTTCTGAGTCCAGTCATGCCTGACGCTGGTTCATTCCAGCCTTTCCAGTTATATGAACCAATAAATGTGCTTCTTTACTTAAGCTGAGTTAATTCCTGTCACTTGCAAATTTTAAAATTCTGACTTTAGAGTGGGTAAGGCAGCTGGGGTCAAAAACAAAGTGTGTAATGATGATGTTCATGGGGTGACTCTGCAAGCAATTCGTAAAGGTCAGTTCCTGAAACGTTTGAGCAGTGGCAATTTCTTTGGAATAACTGCTTAGCTTCCCCTGGTCACCAGAAGGATGCCATTCGTTTGGAATGTGTTTGAATGACCTTATAACTAATTTCATTGTGACATCTCTTTTGAACACAAAATACTCTGGAATGAAGTGAAACAAAGTCATCATTTAAACTATCTCTGTACCTTGGATAGCAGAGACCAAGGAAGAAGAGGATACTGCCAGCGGAGTCGAAAATGCGACAAAATGTGCACCTTCCAAGGGCTTGATCTCCAAGGACAGATGATGCTATCAGAAAGAAACCCGAGATTCTTCCCCAAGGAATGTTTGAATCCTACCTTTCATTATGGTATTAAAATATTTTGTAGAGGCTCCACGTGGGCAGATGTTTCTTCCTGGATTTTTAGTAATAGAGGTAACCCTAGTTAACACAAGATCTTGACTCAAAACCCTGATGTCACCTCTCAAAGAGTCATCATTCCAGCCCTATAGGGACTTACTGAGACCTCAGGACCTGAGTGAACATGCAAATCTATGAAGAGTAAAGAGCATGTTTGCAAAATAGACTGAGACTCTACGTACGTGAATTCTTGGAAGATGAGAAAGTCTGTGGTGAGTAAAGAAGGAAGAGGGGGTTCCTGCTTTTCTCTGTGACTTCCCTATTCCAGGTAACGGCACCCCACCCTTCTGAGCATCCATGTACAAAACCTCAGAGTCTCCTGTCTCCTCTTTTCCCTTTTCATTTTCTTCCTCATTGCCTGCAGGAGATTTGTCCTAACCCAATGTCTACTCTTACATCCACCCCCTTCTCTCCATTCTCTCTGTCACTGCTTTTCCCCAGGCTTCATTATTTCCACCTGAATCACTGTGTCAATGGCTTTGTAGCTATTCTTCGAATGTATCTTTCACACTCTTACCAGATCCTGTCAAAAATCTCAAGGACTTCTTATTGACTCACTCCTGTGGCAAACTGGATTTTCCAAAGACTCTATCACAAGAGCACCTATTCCGTGTGTTCTTATGATGGGATTTTGACTTTCCTCCCATTAAGAGGTGGAGTCTTTTCTTCCTCCTCTAGAACCTGGAGGGACTTGAGACCCAGCAGAAGTGATGTTATGTGACTCCCAAGGTTAGGACCAGAAGAGTGTTACAGTTTTTGCCTGGTTCTCTTGAGAAACTTGCCTTCAGACACTTAGTTGCCACTCTGAGGAGGCCCAAGCCACATGGAGATGCCATGTGTAGGTGTTCCTAGCAGGGCATGTGAGTGAGGAAACCTGCACGAGACTTCTTCCTGCAGCTGGTGAGTCACCCCCATTCTTTGAGTTCTCCCAGTTAAGGCCATAGCATCATGGACCTGAGCTGTTTTTGAATTCCTGACCTACAGAATCTATGAGCATAGTAAAATGGTTGTTTCAAGATGTTAGGCTTTGGGGTCATTTGTTATACAGCCAATAGATAACTGATATTTTATTTTAAAACCCCTTAATCTTCACACAAAACCTATCATAATCGTCTGGCTCCAACTTTCAAGAATCTACTTACAAAAGAGGTAAGATTTCAGGAAAAAATGTCAGAGAGGAAGAGAGGAGCTGATTCCACAAGGGGAATCCAGGCATCCCTATGCATTTTTTTCAGTACCTACTATATCCAGGTGCATGAGAGCCCATATCATACCCAAATCTTCACCATCATGGCCATGAGGTAGACATCAATGATCTTCTATAAGAGATGCAGACACTGAAGCTCAGAGTGGAAACATAGATTTCTCTGATTTTTGTGAATATCAATGGCAAAATAGGAATCCAGATTCAGGACCTTATGGTACCAAAGCCCTTACAGTCCTCCCAAAGAGCTAAAGCTAAGAAAAGGGACACAGATGAGCATTTGGCACAGCTTTGCACCCTTACGTTTTCCAGGACATTACTGAAATAACTTCTCTCTTTGGAGTAAAGTAAAACAAAGCAGTCTGGCTTGGTCGTGGAAAGCCCCCAGCAACAATGTTGAACAAGCCAGGAGTAATTTGTTTCTATTCTTCTCCATGTGACTGCCGGAGGTTATCCTGGTTTTTATTAGCCAAACTTCCCCTTTTCAAAAGATAATTCTTTGAAATCTTCTGGGAAATTAACGTGGCTCAATCTGGCTCTGGGCTGGCCACCACATGCTTTCAGAATTAAGAGAACCTGGGCTTTTAACTCCTTGTAGTCACACACACACACACACACACGCAACATTGAATGTGCCTCTATATTGTCTTAACAGGCTATAATGAGAGTTCACGCTGAACCAGCCACTATATTCAGCTTTATTCTGGAAAAAAGATTTCATCTAGATTTGTTCCAATGACAGATTTTTACACAATGTAGTGATTAGTTATAATTCAAACTAGCTAGAAATTTTTCATTTAAGAAATATCATGAACCAATTATTAAACAAGTTAGATCATTTAGATATGCTAGTTTCTTTCAAATATTCTTTAAGGAAAATTATTCATTAGGAACAAGTAATATAAAATAACTCCAGCAGAAATCTTAACTTCCAATTCAACTCCATATTCTAGTCAATTACATAAAAAATGTTTGTGTTTCTTCATTTTTATTTTCTAATTGGGAATTTTTGAGATTGTCTTGTGTCATAAGAAATATAAAGAAGTGACACAATTAGGCAACTGATTTCTTGTTCCTTGAATATTTCCATATCTATAGTTTGTTTTTCTCTGGGATGTTTGGGGGGTCAGAGAAGGGTGATGAAGAAGCCCACCCCTTACCCTCCATCCCACCCCCTCCCACTCCCACTACCACCCCTACAGTGAAGTACCGGCCTTTGCAGCTGATCTGTCCTTTCCCAGGCAGGGGTCCCCGAGAAATAACACAGGATATCCTTTGGGAGCTGAGAGTAGAAGAAGGGGTTTTCTGTTATCACCCAGGCCCAGCATCGAGGCCATCCCAAAACTACCTGCACATAAGGGTGCACACTCACTGGAAGAGGGATGAGGAGACCTTCAAGAACAGGCCAGAACTCTGATCAAGCCAGCGCAGTGAGTTCATGCTGCGTCCCACACCCCTTTGCTGCAGAGACATAGCAATGGCAGGTAAGAAACAAAACAAAAGCAAAATAACTGGCCTCAGAATAATACCCCTGTAATGGAAACAAAAGTGGTGAGCAGCAGCTGAAACCACAGGCCTGCAGGTAGCAATGGTCTAGAATTTCACTCCTGCAGAATGAGGGGATTACTGGTGCTCCCAGATACAGGAACTAGAGTCATTTTCTTTGAGAAAGGCAAGAACTGGAATGGGTCTTCTTCATGAAAGAAATCTGAAAAAAGAGGCTGCTGACAAGATAGTGTCTAGGGCTCTGGCTTTATAACCTAGGGAGCTAGGAAGACAAGCAAAATGCTTTGTGACAAAGAACCTCAGTCAAATTTAGTGACTGTGAATATGATATCCCCAATATTACAATGAAAGGAAAGTCCTGAAATAGTAGAAATGGCTAAGGATTAGAGGCCTGGGTCACAATAGCTCTGGCCAACTGTAAAATCACTATAAGGAGAGGAAAGTATGGGGAAGGTAGGGTGGAGAGAAAAAAAAAAACAGACAAAAATCTCCCACTCACAGTAAGTGTACAAACCAAAATCCCAAACCAAAGAAATCCAATGGGAATGAAATTAAGAATCTAAAAGCAGATTCATTTCTGATTAAATCAATTTTATGGAATAGCCTAGAAAATACTTTTTTTAATTTAAAAAAGTATGTTTATAATACAAAAAGACATAAATGAAATAATAACTTTCGTTTTAAAAGACCAAGAAAATGTGAAGAAGGAAGAAATAAAAGAAGTACAGGCATACATAAAAATAGTCAACTAGAAAGCTCAGGATACAGAAATAGGTTCTTTTTTTTTAAACTCAATATATGAAATCAATTCTAGACTGGAATCTATAGAGAAAAGAATATGCTAATTAGAAAGTAATACTGAAGAATTCACACAAAACACAGAGGAAAAAAGTCTACATATATATGTATATATAGAATATATACATATATAACATGTATATTATATATATTATATATATGTAGAAAGAGATAGAGGGAGGCTAAGAGCAGTGTTCTTCAACTCTCTAGAATAAACATACATCTAGACTCATCATAGTGAAATTACAGAACTACACAGATAACCTCTTAGAAGCCACAAGAGAAAAGGGAAAATTATTTACAAAGAAATAATAATTAGACACTTAGCAAATTTCATATCAGCCCCAATAGAGGTCAGAAGACAATGAGTAAAATCTTCGAAGTGCTGAGGGAAACTAAGCATCAACTTAGACTTTTACACTGAGTTCAACTACCATTTTACAATGAAAGTGATTTAAGATATTTTCATATATACAAGATTAACTGTTCACACCCCCACAGATTGTCACTGAAAGATGTTCCTTAGCAAGAGAAAAGGAAATAAAACTAAACCCAATGATAAACTATGGTATGAAAGCAAGAAAATAAACAGAGTATGGAAATGGATGGAATATCAGTTATAACTATGGAGAATTTTAAAAATGCCAAAAAAATCCATTTTTTAATTAAAAAGTAAAGCTAAAGTTGTTTACAATTATAGCAAAAAGGAGATGTGATTGTGATCAATAGATATTTGAAGAATTCCAAACCAGCAAGAGGAACAAAGTTGAAGCAATCAACTTCTTAAGAAGAATTAGGGGGAAAAAAGAGGCCAAAAAAAAGTACTTAAAGAAAAAGATTGGAAAACACAAGTCACAATACATCACCAAAGTGAAATCTGATTAAACTCACAAAAAACAAAGATTATCAGATTGGAATTTTTTCAGCCATATATAAAGTTCAATTCATCAGGAAAGTACAATAATTTTAATTTATATATAGCTTATAACATAAACCAAAAGTATATAAGACAAAAACTGACATAACTAAAGGAGAAATGATCAAATCCAAAGTCATAGAGAGGTATTAACATATCTCTCTCATTAGCTGATCGATTAAGAAGACCCAAAAGAAAAGGTAAGAATATTAAAAAATTGAACAAAATTATTAACAAAGCTGTATTAATTGGCATATTTAAAATATTGCACCTAAGAACTGAAGTATGTGTTCTTTTCAAATAACCTGCACCCTTTACCAATAATGACCATAAAGCAAGTCTCAAAAAATGTGAAAGTATAGAAATCATAGCTGACTACAGTAAAATTAAACTAAACTCCAGTTACATAAAAACTAGAAAATCCCCACAGATATTTAGAAACTAAGTAATAAACTGCTACATTATTTAAGAGTCAAAGAAGAAATCATAATAGAAATTAGAAAATATTTTGAAATTATGATGAATTCTATATATCAAAACTTATGGAAAGCTGCTAAAGCTGTGCTTAAAGGAAAATTTATAGCCTTAAAAGCATATATTAGAAAAGAAGAAAGGCTGAAAATCAATGTTATTAGTATGTAGCTTAAGAAGTTAAGAAAAGAAAAAGAATAGCAAATTAAACCCAAAGAAAGCAAAAAGAAGAAAAGAAAACCAGAAAAACAGAAATAATGTTTCTCTATTTATAATAGAGAAAGAGCAGGGCCAAAAGTTGGTTATTTAAAGACTAACAAAAATAATAAATCCGTAGCAAGACTAACCAAAGAAAAAAGCCAGAGAAGGCACAAATAAAAGCATCAGGAGTGAAAAAGGGGACATGGCTATATATCCTCATATATTAAAAAGATAATAGGATAATATTATGAGCAAGTTTATGATAATAAACTAGAAAATTAAATGACAGTTTAGAAAAAACATTTACTAAACAGACACAGAAAGAGATAAAATTTAGTCTTGTATCTATTAAATTGAATCCCAAATTTAAAACCTTCCCTCCCCTTCAGGGGTAAATTCTTTATAACATTTAATGAAGAAAAAGTACCAATTGTTAACAACTCTTTCAGGGAATGGAACAAAAGAGAATACTTTCCAACTTTTTAAAACTGAGCAAGGTCATTACTAAGAAGAAAATTATAGGGCCAAGCTCTCTCACAAACACATTTTTTTTTAAAAGCTAGTAAAATCCAATGACACAAAATGAGGATAAAATATCATGTCTTAGTGGTTTATTCCAAGAATGCAAGGTTGGTTTAATATGCATACAAAGGAAGAGTAATGGATCAGTGTTTAATTACCTGACTTGATTATTGAATTCTAGTTACATAAGAGAATGTCTTTGTCCTTAGCAAATTTCACCGAAGTATTTAGGGATAATATTTTACAATATCTCCAATCTCGTCTAAAATGGTTCAGAAAAAAATAAGTTATATACATATATATATATAAAATGATAAAGCAAATGAGGCAAAATGTAAACAACTGGTAAATATGAATAAAGAGTAATAAGATTTCCTTGTACAAATCAATTTTTATATCAGTTTTAAATCACACCAAAATTAAAAGTTACAAGTGAAAAATCAACTTAATTCACCTGTAAACAGAATACAGGAGAAAAAGCATGCGATTATTTTAATAAATGTAGAAAATAATTTGATAAAATTCAGCATCCATTCATGATATAAACTCTTGGCAACCTAGAAATCAAAGGACTAATAAAAGGTATCTACCAAGAAACGTATAGGAAACATCATCCTTGAAGGAAGACTGTTGAGACTTCTGTGAGGTCAGCAATGAGAGAAGGATGCTACTGTCATGACTTATATTCAACAGAACTTTCAGCAAAAAAACAGCCCACTTTAGAGAAAAAAGAAAATTGTCTGCTTGCTACAGGCTTCTTATTCCCCCAAAAGAAAACGAGATGGCACTAAACTGAGTTGGTCTTTGCAAATTTGACACCAGATGAGTCATTCCACCTCTCCCAGGTGAAGTGGAAGAAAGAACAGAGTGCACATGGGGAAATTCTTCCTCACGGAACTCAAGATCAAAGGACAATTTTCCCTCTAACAAGGTTCAAGGTCCTTTGAAGAAAGTTACAAAATATTATCAAAAGGCATAAAAGAAAGCCGAAGTAAATGGAGAATTAGATCACATTCATGGATGAGAAGACTACATTTCATAAATATGTCAATTATCCACAGATTCTCCAGAGTTCTCTGTATCTAGTGCATTTAGATAAAACTTGACACACTGATCCAAAAATGCATATGGAAGAACACAAGGCCAAGAACAGCTACAGTCAATTTTGAAAACAAAGGCAGCAATTCATATCAAATATTAAAAATATTTATTAACCTCCTGTACTTAAGAGAATGTGGAATCAGTGTGCAGAGGCAAAAAAAAAAAAAAAGACAAACAGAGGCTGAGAAACAGCCCCAGGCATATCTGTAAACTCCATATATATGACACAAATGGCATTTTGCATCTGTGGGGGAAAGAATAAACTATCTAATAAATGGTACTGGACAAATAGGTTATCTCATTTGGAAAAACAAAAGTAGATCCTTAATAAAAAATTTTTTAAAGTAATTACATATGGATTAAATACCTAAATGAAAAAAAATCAAAACTTCAAAACTTTTAGAAGGAAATAGAAGGGAATATTTTTACATTGTCAGAATAGGGAAGGATTTTTGAACTAGATACAAAAAGGACAAATCATAAAGAAAAAGATTGATAAATTTGACTATATTGTTATTAATAACTTTTATCCAAAAAAGACAGCTTAAGCAAAGTAAAAGACAAATTACAGGCTGCGCAGACTGAGGGAAGATATTTGTGATATGTGTAAGTGAAAAAGGATGAAAATCTAGAATATATGGAGAACTCTTCAAATCAGTAAGAAAAACAATCTAGTTGAAAAAATGGACAAAAGATGTGGTTGTGCCTTTCACAAGAGGCCACCAAGGGGCCGTGAAAAGAGCTTAACCAAGCTGCCAATCAGGAAATGGCCAATTAAATCACCACTGAAATACAATTTCCCACCAAACAGACTGGCAAACAGAAGGCTAACAACATTAAGTACTGGTGAGGAGGTAGGCAAGAGAAACGGGGCTTCACATCCGTTGCAAGGAGAGTGGACATTTGTACAGGCCCTTTGAAGAGCATAACTAGCAAGCTAGAGGCACGTGTGATTCAGGAATTCCACTCTGGGTGATGCACAGAGATGGACTGTTCGTAATGGGCGGAGCTGGGGGAGACCGAGACAGCTTAAATCCATCAGTGAGACAATGGATAAATAAACTGTGGTTCAACAGAATACTATATAGTAATTAAAATGAATAAACCAGAGCTATATATTATAACACAGAGGACCCACCAAATTTTAAAAAAGAAGAAAAACATGTCATTTGAGGATATGTACAGTATGATAACATGGAGATACAGCTTCAAACGTGAAAACCAGTATTATGTATCATTAGGGGTAGAAAGGACATTAAAACATTCGTGGAAATGATACACAAGTCAGAATAAGCAGGTATCGCAGAGCCAGCAGATACAGGCTATGGAAGGCTGCACAGAGGGCTGCCCCGTTTTCATTTTTTCTTAAAAAAAAAAAAAAAAAGATCTGAAACAAAAAAGTCAGTGTTGAAATCAAAGTGCTCTGATCAAATCTACTTATTCTCACGAAGAAACAGAAGCTTCACATGATATACACTCATGGCTTCTTAAAGCAAATTTTAGCAGGAAACATTTTTTAAAGGAACTACCTAGAATGGACCCCTGTGAAAGCAGATAAAGCAAGACAGTGCCAACCCCACGTGTGATAAGGCCACGGGGAGACCGAGGCGCTCACGTGCTGTGGGCACCTGCTCTTGGTGTCCCCCACCCTTCGCGTCCTCAACACCCTGTGGGCCATGTCTCATCGCTGTTTTGTACATGTCCCTGATGATGGGTGATGTCTGGCACGGCTCTGTATGTCTAGTGGCTGTTTGGCCTTCCTCTTCTGTAAAACGTCTTTAGCCCCTTTTCCTGTTGGGTTATCTTGTTGGGTCATCTGTCTCTCCTTGATTTGTAAGGTTTTTGTTTGTTTTTAATAAATACTGGATAACACCAAATATGACTAAGGATTCATTCTTTCTATCATAAAGCGGCCAAAAATGATTAAATTTTTTAAACTAAGACTTTTTTTAAATAAAAAAATACATTTAAAAAAAATAAAGGAGGACTGACCCTCCAGGCATTCAGCCTCAGAGTCTTTGGAGTGGAGATACTTTTGAAATTATCATCCTGTGTCCTTATTTCACAGACAGAAAACAAAAGATGGTGGGTCTGTCGTCGTTGGGGTCCTGTCACGGGGGAGGCTGAGGTCGAGGTGGGCAGTTCCCTGCAGCTTCAGGAATTTACACCCACCTCCTCCATCACTTCCCCTGACAAAATCCTAAAACAGTGCGTCTTCCCCAATGCTGTCAGAACCCAAAGTCCCCCTTCTCTTTGCTGTCTCAGATTCCCCTTGAACTGAGGTCTAGTCCCCAGACGGAGGAGGGCAGGTGCCGATAGGTCCTGGGAGCTTGTCATACACAGGATGGCCCTGGGCCCGTGGGAACACCCATCCTCACTGTGGACACAGCCATCATGTCTCTACCTGAAATGCTCTCACCACCCCTGGCCCTGCACACGGAGGACACACAGCTCCGGGAATGGCCCAGGCCCACCCAGAAGAAAACTGAAACCACCCATTTCTCCAAAATCACAAGACACAGGCTGCAGGGCCCAGCGCCCACATCCACACTGGCCTGAAGACCCTCATGTTTATCAGAGAATGGCTAAACCTGCCACCAATTTCGATAAAGAATACGCCCTTGAGGTTCCAGATGGCACTTTCTGTTTGTATCAATGAGTTTCTCCTGCCCACTCAGAGTAGAAGGTGGGACCTTGGGGGAACCAGGAGCCCTGCATCCAGACATCTCCTCCCACAACCCGGCACCCCCAGCCCGGACTGCGGCCTAGGAGGTTTCTGGGTGTGGGGTGGCTCCTACATCATGGGCAGTAAAGAGGAAATCCTGCACCTAGAAGCCCAGAGCTGGGATCAAGTCAACGTAGGGCAGGAGCAGACAGTTATTTTTAAGAAAACATTAGACATTTCTAATGAAAAGATCTCGTCATTTCATCAAGAACTCACTTAACACACAACAAACATGTACTGAGCGCTTCTGAATGTGCAAAAGTTAAGTGCGTACAGGTTATTAATATGCCCTCCTTGCCCTAGAACAGGTGATTGTTCCCAAGAATTAGCCATTTAAGCTGGGGAGGAGGCAGAGCTCAGTGGTGAAGCACATGCTTAGTATGCCTGAGGTCCTGGGTTCAACCCCCAGAACCTCCTCTAAAAATAAACAGATATCTAGATAGATAGATAGGTAGGTAGGTAGATAGATAGATAGATAAAATAAAACCTGATTACCTCCTCCCCCCAAAAAAAAAATAAAAAGAAGAAAAAAATTTTTTTTAAATATTCAATATGGTACAGGGGAAATTCTACTGCTCACTACAATAAGACATGAGCGCATTATTTAATCTTTCTATGTATCGATAAACACAGATTTAGTTGTGAAGGCATCCTAATAAATGCACTGGCTGACCACACTCACAGCTGTGCTGAGGTCCTGTCCTGGAGCTTTTGTTTGGCCCTTTGGCCTGCTGTCCATTCAGCAGAAGACCCCAACAGGGCTTTTGCCAGTTAGAAGAGTTGGTGTCAAGACATTGAAACTGCCATACACCAGGTCAGAAAAGATGGTTGCGTCTGTACCCATCTTGGTTGGAATTTTACTGTAGACAGAGGTGTTTCAACAGCTTCAGACCATTAATGGGAAGTGGTGAGGGTTAAATGAGATGCTATAGGACAGTTCCTGGCATAAACCCAGCCTCAGGCACACGGTAGACAGTCCAAAAAGGTCTTAGACACCAATTCCCCAATCCTCCTCCTCAATTTCCTCATCTCTAAGGTTTGTTATCACGTTGGCTTGACCGACTTAACTCACAGGCTCAAATTGCATAATACATCAACACCAGAGCCCCACACAAATAAATCACCTTATTAGGACTATCAAGTTCCTGATTGAAAAAATTAAGAATTCTATTTACTAAGGTGGGTGGAGAGAACTGAATGCCAATATACTCTGCCAAGATGAAATGTGTCCTCTGTCTAGAGGTGGAGCTTGCTGCAGATGTCAGGGACCAAGTCTTCTATTGGAGGAGGTCAGCAAACTTTGGAGCAAGGACCAAATCTGCACCCCACCCTGACCTCAACCCTCTGGCCATTTCTGTAAGTGAAGTTCTATTGCATTGCCGTCCTGCTCATCCATCCAGAAGTCCTCTATGGCTGCTTTCATGCCAGAACCACAAAGCTGAGTCGTTATGACAGAGAAGGTACAGCCCCCAAAGCCTAAAATATTTATGATCGGCCCTTTCCAGAAAAAAAAAAAAATTGTCAACTCTGCTTTATTGAATACCTTTCATTCCTCTGTAACAAATATCCATAAATCTGAGGCTGAGTGCTGGAAATTAAACTTTTTAGCTCTAGAGTCAGCTGAGGGTTATGAAGTCCAGTGGTTGGAATTGAGACTCCGTTGAATCTGGAGGTTGGAAATAAGAGGTCTGTCTTGGGGTGGTGTCTGGTTTGCTACAGTGTAGTCCTGAAGCAAACTGCAGATTAGAATAAGGCTTTAAAATAATCATGAGGGTTTTAAGATGCAAGGAAGCAAGATGGGGTGGAAGCAGCCCCGACCTGAGAGTCTGCACTGTGTTCCAGTCCCTGGCTGGTCACCAGCTGGGTGTATTTTTGGGACAATCGCCACACTTCGGGGGGGGCTGTCACTTTATTTGTAAAATAAAGGGCTCTCAGTTCATCTACCACCTCTTGAACTACTCCAGTGGGGAACTCACCGACACAGACATGGAAGTTTTGGACTGTGTCATCTCTAAGATGCCTTTCCTGCTTTAAAGCTTAACGTAAAGTGAGACTTGACATTGTGTGACTGTGGCCTCGGGCGAGGCTATGTGAGAAGCAGTGAGTTTACATTCAGGGGGGGCTTCCAGTTCCACGGTGTCTTAGTGACTTCGCCAGGGTCACAATTCAGCACGCTCTCTTCTTTCCAAATAGATGCCATGTTAGTGCAAGTCCGGTCCATCAGTGGAGAGAGATGGCAGCCCCGGACAGCTCTGGACAGGCCCTTCACCCTGATTTATGTGGCAGGAGTGGAGATATGGGGATTGGCCCCTGAGTTATGCCTTCTAGGGGGACATCAACATGAGTTTACTTGCCCTCACCTGGCACCAGCAGACACAGCGAGGACAGCTTCATCCCGCGAGTAATTAGTCCTCATAGCAAAAGGGCCCTGGCTAGGGTGCTGCCAGCAATCTCGGGATGATTGGGACCTGCCAGCAAGTAAATCCTGCAGAATCGGGGCCGCTGTCCCTATCCGAAAGCCCCAAAGTGAGGACCACCTTCCAAAACTCAGAATCCAAACTGTTCCTCCCCTTTGTGGAGAGCACATCGTCCTGGACCGCATGCCCCACACTCTTCCCCCATAACGCCCATGCAGGGCAGTGACCCCAGCTGGCAGCACGCAGCCTCGTGGACAGCAGTCAAACAACACCCAGATGAAAACTGCAGCTGATGGCCCGGCCTTGCGGGTCAGTGGCTGCTGTGCCCAGCTCTCTCCCTGCCTCCCGAAGTTCAAATGCCAGCCTGATTTCTATCTGGAAGCGTCCCAGCCCAAACATGGAACAAAAGTTCCCTCTGACAAGCCCATTCCGGGTTCCAAAGTATGTTTTTATGTTTGTTGGCGAATAGAACTGTCACCAGCAACAATAACAACACTGTTTCCCCTCGACTGAAGCTACTTCATTTCTTCACATTTGTTCCAGGGCTGGAGCTGGACGATGAATAATGTAGGCTAGGCGGCTGGCCCAAGCCCTGACCTCGTGCCTCCAAAAGCAAACACAGCGGTGAAAATGGAGACTTGTTTGTTTGGACTCTCGCTGCCTAATTTAAAAAAGAAAAAGAAAGAAGAAAAACAAACCTCCCACCATCCCATTTCATCAATGTAGACACTGAAGTTTTATTGTTTTGTTTTGTTTTTCTTTTTTGTTTTCACATCTCACTTTTTGAAACAAGGATCTGCAGCCCTCTACCGGCGCAAGGAATGGCGCCAACTCCCCGATCACCGAGGCTACCCTGCCATCTTGTGGCCATCATGGGGATGTGCAGGTTTGGATAAAATCAATCTCTAAGCCTCATAAAACACAGGTTGTTTGAAGGAATCTTCCAAATATTTAGACAGGCTTTCATTTAAGACGTCTCGGGGAGAGAGCCTGGATTGTACGGGGAAAACATAGATGGCTTTGGAGTCACAGTGTTGTTCTGTATCTCAGTGCCAGTCAACCATTTGTGACATCACGCTTGAGCAAATTTCATGTTTACAAACCTGTTTTCTCATCTGTAAAGTGGAGGTCAAAATAAATGTTTGGTTCTGAGAGTTTTGTGAAGATTAAATAAAACCATGCATCTAAAAAGTGGCCTGTGAACTTTATCTCTAAAGAAGTAGATTAATTATACCTGGTAAAACTTTGTCCGAGGTTCCAAGCCTGTTCCGCTGCCTGACCTTCATGGGTATAAAGCCTCAGGCCTAGGATAAGAAAGCAGAGGACATCACACTGTCGTATGCTTTTCTAAATGCACAGACTGCCAATCGCCTTAGCTTCCACTTCCCCGATTTGAGTAAAACCAGTTTCTTCGGCCTTTCCTCTTAGGACCAGCAAATGGATAATGAGGGACGAGGAACAGAGATGAGTCTTTGGAGGTTAAATTTTGCTCACCTGGAATCGCAAAGTTCGATTTGTGCTGGGGCTTGGATATTTGGCTCCCTCGTCTTCTGGAAAAAGCCGGATCCAGACACAGCGGCTAGGGAAGCGCTCGTGGGATGCCTGCGCGGCACCAGGCAGTGACGCAAGATGACTCATCAGACACAGATGAGTTTGGCCCCCGCTTCTGCGCAGCTGTTTGGAGGAAGCGGAGAATTTCTAGTGCGTTGCTCTGGACGGGCGAACAGACCCAAACGTTGCAGTCCTCACCTCGTGCTCAGTTTCTATCCTGCCTGCGTTGGCAGACCAGCCAGTGCTGGGTCTACTGGTAAAAATGTCCAAGGCACTAGTCTGAGCGCAGCGGTTTCCAGGCCCCGGGCCGGCCCTTCTTTGTCCTCCAGTTCCACAGTTTATCACTCATCTCCCTGATGCAGGCGGCAGGCTTAGGGTGCATTTGGCAGTAGGATCAATAGTTTTGCAGAGAGAAAATAGCATGCCAGCCAGAGGGACTCAAACCCTTGGGTGAGTGGTGAGGAGCTGTGACTCAGATTTCAAGGCCATCTGCCCCCAGGGCTGGGCTCCTTCCACCTGTTTCCAAGTTTTATTCATCAGGCCTATCCTCAGGAAGCCACCTTTACCCTCCTGACTGTCCCCTGTGGGCCTGTGTGTTAGCAGGTGAGGGACACAGAGGAGGGAAGCAGACTGTGTCTCCATGACGGGGGTGGAGGGGAGGGTGGAAGGAAAGGCCGTGTCCCCACCCTGCAGAACGAGGGTCACCTTCCCAGGGCCTAGGAGTGACATGCCAGGACTCCAAAACCAGAGAGGTCATGCATTCTCCCACCTCACTCTTACTGGGTTGCCCCAGAGTCTTCCAGCATCTTTCTCCTCCTCAGGCCACCTCGTAGATGGGTGGTTCTACCTCCTGTTGTCCCTGGGAGGGAGTGGCAGTCGGGGTCATCCTCCAGGAAGGTATCAGAGGGTGAGGCTTTTCTTCAGAGCTGTCCCACACCCTCAGCCAAGTGAAAATGGGAGTCAAAGGCGTGGTGGCCAAACTCTGAGCCGCAGTTCCTCTGACCTGACAAGACAAAGGTGACTGTCGGGCACAGTGAGCCTGCTGACAAAACTACTCGTTTTCTGTGATGTGTTGAAAAAGACGGACCTTGGAAATTCAAGCGTGTGGGTTTGAGTGCCAGTCACGTGCAAGAGATTGAGAGGGTCAGAGTATGGGGGTGTCAGACATGCTGCTCCCACAGGCACACGTTCAGCGGTGATTGGTGACAGTGGAAGAGGGGGGCACGGCTAACTTTAAAAACGAACCAATGAACTACTCTATTTGGACAAATACACTTATTTTTAGGGTTTTTTTTTTTTTAAAGATTTACTTAAGATACACTTATTGATATAATCCAGTAGTTAAAATGCCTGTCCTATATATCAGATCTCACAAAAGTCTAAGGAGAAGAAGTAGAGGAAATGTGGTACGTGTTGTGTAATGAAGTTTTGACTGCTCTTCGTCCCTGGTTGCTGGTAGGAAGCCTCTAAACCCTTGGAACTCCTGGAGTCATGGGAGTCGTTATTCAGGTGGGCCCCTCGGACCACACCTGAGTTTCCGCTAATGAGGTGACTGGTGGTGGGTTCACATTTGGTTCCAGGAGCAGGGCTGGTGGAGCTGGAAAGACTGACAGGTGATTAGAGAGTTGGAGCTTTGAGCCATGTGACATCAGCCTGGCCTCTGGGGAGGGGAGGTGGGGTTCAATCACTGGGGCCAATGATTCGATTAATTACCCCTATACCCCTAGTGTACCTAAACCCCAGTAAGAACTCTGGACTTCCCAGACGGGCAGGCTTCCCTAGGTGGCAGTCCTACATTGAAGTGCCTGCACAGTAACGCATCCTGAGGACACCACATGCGCAATTCAGACCCTCCCGGCCTCATCCTGGCTGGTCCTGAGAGGCATCCTTCACAATAAGCCTTATGGTACATATAGCTCTTCCCTGTGTTCTATGAGTCATTCCTGCAAATTGTGGAACCTCAGATAGTAGTGGGAACCCCCCATTTTTAGCCATTTGTTCAAAGGTGCAGAACCTGGGAACCCCCACAGCTGTGGCTGGCATCTGAAGTGACAGAAGTCTTGTGGAGGGGTGTGACTTACTTAATTTGTGAGTTGCATTGCGTTACAGAACGAATCCTAGAGAACCCTAGGGAAATTCACAAGGGTCCACCGGTATGGGTCCTAATGTTTGTTCACATTTGCCTCCCGTGCTATACAAGAGGCGCCCATAATGCGTGTGGGTCAAATGAATGAGTTAATGATGCAACAGAGGGTTCAGTACCCACTGCCCAGTATACAGTGTGGATCATGCCTCACCTGACCCTGAAATTGGCCCCATCCCCACCTGCACTCTTCTAAATGTCATTTGTGTCCTGAAGCTTACGAGTGCCCTGGGAGGATCTCTCTATCTGTCTCTCTTTCTTCACTTTTACACCCAAATCCTTCCTAAATGAACTCTCATTAGCCTGTTTTCCCACCATATGGGCCAGAAGAAGAACTTAATAGCATTTTACACCAGAGTCCAAAACCAATAACAATACAAAACTAGAGAACCAGTTCTCTTCCTTGGAAAGGGAAGGGAATTGCTAAAAAGAGGAGTCTGATATGTTTGAAGAGACTCTTCATTTGAACTGGAAGTTTATTTTTTTATTGAGCTATAATTGACATATAACATTGTATTAGTTTTAGGTGTACGATATAATGATCTGATATATGTCCATATTGGGAAATGATGAACATAATAAGCTGAGTTAACATCCTGTATCTTCTGGAGAGAGAAGAGGATACACACCAGTAATGTGACACATCACTGGGTCCCCTGGGCATGGCGGGGGGGGAGGGGGCTGGGGTGCAGGGTGGCTTAGCCAGAGACTAGAATCTCTTCTGACTTTTTCAATTCTTGCCTTTAAACACCTTTCAATGCTGAGTTTCGTATCATTCAACCCGGTCATTTCCCTGCTCTGTTCCAATCTCTTCCACGTGTGAGAATTCACTGCTGGCACCAGAATCCTCTCAGGATGAGAACTGACTTTGCTGACAAAAAAGGCCTTGATTAGAGCCTGGGAAGACAGTAAGCCCCAGTCTTAAGAGCCTGGGTGTCAGGTGGCCTCCTGTCTGCCAACAGCGAGGTCATAGGGCTACATGATCGAAGTGGAGGACTGGGCCAGGACGAGTGGAACAGGGAGGGAGAGAAAGGACCACCAAGTGGCACCATCCAGGATTCCCCCAAAATCTTCAGCAACATCTTCCAAACAGACACTGCTTTGTGTGCGTGATTTCTCTTGTGAAAACCAGAGAAGGAGCTGAGCTCCTCGTCAGGGTTAACGTGGTCCCAGACTGAGGCAGCACAGGGCAGAGGAGCCCAGGGGACTTAGGCCCCCAACAATTAGCAGCCACCTCAAAGATGTCTTTGGCGTCTACCAGCCTCAGAATTGGCAGTTTTCAGACCATTTCACCTGGACACTCTCAACTGATGTCTGGGATGTGGACAGGAGTTTGTGTGCAAGGATGTTCATCACAGAATTACATGTAGTGTTGGAAAGTGGAAGCAAGAAGAGGAACTGGTTAAAGAAGTAGAGGGAAAGCTAAATGAAGGAATAATATGCAGTCATGATAAATGATGTCGTTAAGGCTATTTAATGACATGGAAAATCTGCTCTAATGTCAGAAAAGAAAAAAAATCAAAATGAAAATGTTACTGTTGGTAATATTTCGGGTTTATTTTTTGTTTCAGTAAGTGATCTTTGAAGAAAAAGGGCCAAAGTGTTAATCCAGAGCACTCCGGAGCTTGTGGGATGATTCGCGACTTGTCTTTGCTTTGTTTTCCTTCCCCATAATTTTCAAGTTCTTCATAATGAGCAAAGTTCTGTTACAGTTAGGAAAAATCAACATCCCTTCTGAAGCGTGGGAGCGGAGCGTGTTTGTGTTAGGCGGCTTACTTGGCAGACACAGGAGAGAGAGCAAGAGCGGTGCTGCCCTTCAGTGATGTTTGGTCTTGATTTACTTATATCGGTTTAGGTAGAGGCAACATTTGTTTAGCAGAGACAAGAAAGGAGCCAATCACTTTCAGGGGATTTTCAATCTCCTATCAAGGATAAAAACAAGAAAGGAAAGAAAAACCAGAGGAGAAAGATAGGAAATAGAAAAAAAAAAATACACATAGGCTCTTTTTTGAAATGAGTTCCCTTTTACCAAGTCAAAGAGGTGACAGCTGGATTACAGATGTGCTGGCAATTCTACCCAGGAGAACGTGCGTGTGTGCACGTATGTGCATGCGTGTGCCTGTAGGGGGGGGTGAGATGACACCTCCTTTCCGCATCCCCCATGAATTACTGGTATGAGCCAGGACAAATTCTCTGAGACCTGACTCCTGCCCCTGCTCCCACCAACCTGCACAAAACTAAGCAAACCTCATCAACGTGCACAGAAGGTTGTAATGTCATAGTTTCAAATCTCTCTGCTGCCAGGTTGAGCTGCAGGAAGCCAGGCTTGACCTATTACAACCTCAGAAATATTTGAGGGGGAAATTCTATCAGACATTCTGGGTCAGCACTCATGTGCCCTCTCTAGCCCTGGTTGATGTCAGGAGGATGACAAAACACATTTTCTCAACATCAGCCACCAAACAATAAGATCACACTCCCCAAACATCCCACAACTGATTTGGAGACCCTGGTGTGACTTAGCATGAAACCCAGGTTATGGAACTTGTATCTGCACAACCCCGGCCAAGCCTCACCACCTGTGTGATGAGACTTCTGTCCTGGGGCACTGCCAAGGTGCCCGGAAGCACTGACAAGATAGGATTCCTTGTAGAACTGGTGTATAAGTGTGTGTGTGTGTGTGTGTGTGTGTGTGTGTGTGTGTTTGATGTGCTCATTTGCCCCATGGAAGACAACCAAGGGCATGGGTGACAATTTCAGTGATATTTAATCCTAAAAGGGAAATGGAAGGAAATATCATTTGTTAAGCAACTTCTGAGATTCTAGGACTATTTTAGGTATTTTTACATGTTATCTCCTTTAATTCTTATGATAACCTCAACTCCTCTAAGATGTTACCGTACATTTGCAGTTTGGGGAACTGAAGCTCAGATGTAAAGTGACTTACTCAAGATCATCCAACCAACAGGCGTCCCAGGGGACAAACAGTGCCTGGAATCACTCCGATGCTGTGGCCTGACAGCTCAGTACAGGTTAGGGGAAGGGCCTTTGGTTGTGGGCGGGGTGGTGCCACCTTGTCACTATGGTCATTCCAGGCTGCGATGCAGCACTGCTGAGCTCCCACCACTCCTGCCACCAGGCTTGTCACCACAGCTCCTGAGAACGCCCTCCAGCTGGGCAGCAGCTGCTCACGGGGCCCTGAGCTTGGAAGAAGAATGATTATAGCCCTTGGGCTCCCTGGAAGGTCACCCTGTTTTGCTTGTGAAGTGTGTGTTCCAGGCATGGGGCTGAGGGGTACTTACCGGAAAGTCCTCCTCGGGCTGTGTCACTCACAGCCCTCGCCTTCCCACTCAGGGCCAGTGCTCCTCCAGGGGAGGTGCACCCCTTCCCCCCAGGAGTTGGGCAAGACTTTGCGGTTAAACCAAGATTTTAATTATTGCACTAAATGCCATTTCTAAGACTATCTTCTGGTTTAGGAGCAGAGTATGAGCAAGGACCCGAAGACTAGAGTTCCAGTCCTTGTACTATCCACCAGTCCACATTGCCTCTTTAAGTCACTTTTATTCGGGAGAAAACAAACTCCAAAAGTTTGACGTATGCTCCACCATTCAGGGAGGCTGAGTTACACTGAAAAGAGTAAACAAGTAGGAAATCACTAGTTGTTCTGTTGCTGTTTAGCTGTGAGACTTTGGGCAAGCCACCCATGCTCTCTGAGCCGGGGTTCCCTCTTGTAGAAAATAAAGAAATTAGGAAAGATGGTCTCTCACCCTTCGTTCCTCTGAGGAGCCTGGGATTTGCCCCAGACCATTAGCTCTAAGATGGCACATCTTCTGTTTTAAATTGAAGCATAGTCAGTTACAATGTGTCAATTCCTGGTGTACAGCACAATGTCCCAGTTATGCATAGGCATACATATATTTGTTTTCATATTCTTTTTCATTATAGGTTACTATAAGATATTGAATATAGTTCCCTATGCTATACAGAAATTTGGGTTTTATCTATTTTATATATAGTAGTTAATATTTGCAAATCTCGAACTCCCAATTTATCCCTTCCTACTCCCTTCTCCCCCTCTGTAACCATAAGTTTGTTTATTATGTCTGCCAGTCTTTCTGTTTTGTAGATGAGTTCATTAGTGTCTTCTTTTTCCTTTTTATTTTTTTTAGATTTCACATATGAATGATATGGTACAGGGCATATCTTAATTCTAGAGACTGTGTCTTGCTAAGTGGCTTTGCATTCACCTTTCACGACTTTTCTGGTTTCCTCCCTCCTGGCACGATCAAGTGCGAGCTTCCTTCTGTTGACTCGTGTGGTTCAGTGACTGCAGCGGAGCCTGAGAGCTGAGCCAGGTGCCAGCCACCACCGTCCAAGAGGCACCGTCTTGCCTGCCTCCTGCCTCGGCCACCCACTGACCTCTCCCCACAGCTGCCTCCACCTTGCAGCCCTCCCTGGCAGCCCTCACCAACCACGCGCAGGCGTGGCCTGCCACCAGCTCTCAGACACCACCTGAGGTGTCCGCTGGCCCTGGCGCCTTTGCCATTGGGAACGCTAGCACCGACTCATCCGAGTGCACCGAGCTGTTGTGCCCTGGGGCCTTCGGGGGTACCTCACAGAGATGAGTCCCACGGGGCAGATAATCTCACCCCATTTCACAGATGGGGAACTGTGGCCACGGGGCCGCCTTGTCTTCCAAGAGGGAACAAAGGCAGGACGAAAAGCGCCGGCACTCTCCCAGAGCAGTCGAAGCTTTTGTAATCGGGCATGCGTCTTTTTACCTTTTGAAACTTGGTCGGATTTATATATAGCCTCCATCTTGTCCCTCTGAAGTCGGCAGGGCTCCCCCATCCGTCACTGGGCTGAACACCTGGAACTCTGTGGGGACTATCATTAGAAGGATGCGAGGCCAGGTGTGGTTTTGGACCAAAGACCTATTGGAAGAGGGAGGATTTCTCACTTTCCAAGTTTACTCTGCTCAAGTTAAAACAATTAACCTCCTTTCCCCTTCAAACAACTGTTCTTCGCAGCTCTCCACTGGCAAGATCCACCCCGAAGACACAGAGTCCAAAGTGGACCCTCCCTGCCCTTCAAAACCTTCAGACGAGAAGGCAGATTCGAGTGTCCTGGGGTGTCTTTCTGCCGCTGCTGCCCTATTTCCTCCACTAATTTCACCACTTCCCTGTGGACCTTAAACCTCCAGAGAGCAGGGATTTTTCTCTAATGCTGGGGTCATGAAGAGAGCGCAGCCAAAGGGAGTTTGGCCACAGCTAGGCTCCCATCTCGGGCCCCACACTCACCTCACGAGACTTTGCCAGGTAAGCCTGCAGGGAGGGAAGG